>NC_090826.1:57417621-57720651 GCF_028021215.1 Eschrichtius robustus
CATCTACCCCTGAATCCCGACCCAGCATCTCTCCAGCTCCCCAGACCATGACAGGGGAATTCCATTCCCTCATTCAACCAGTGCCTATTCTTTCTCTCAGCCTGCTCCCACCCCCAATGTTTCCTGTTTGTCCCACAGTGGAGAGGTCAGCATAAGGCCACAGAGCCAGCTCATGCAGGATGCATAGCCCCTGTGTAAACCATAACAGAACCATAAGCTTCATATTTCTTCACAGGAACACTAGCAAAGGAACTGCTTAATTGTCTTTATTTTTCCTTCTTTCTCCTGATGGAAATGACGGTATGCCCTCTGGATCTAAAACAATTGCAGACGTGTCTGCAGAGGGGATATTTGTTTGTTTAGGGGCTTGAAGTGTTTTCAAATGTTTTACCTACGTCGTCTACAAACCAAAAACATTCCACAGAACTTGAGACATCTCAGAGTCATACGAGGCCGGCTCCCTTTCATTTTAAAACAGCGGCATATTTTAAAGTTATCAGGGAAAGAATGTTGAGTCAGAACTCAGTAGACCTGGAGCTTCCTTCTTCAGAGAATGACTCACAGAATCCAAAGAGTGACAAAGTCATTCCCAGCCAGGGTTACATCCAGACTTCTTACCTGGCAGACGTCAGAGGAAAAGTAATCAGTTCTAGTGAGACCAACACAGGCTTTGGGATCAGACAAAGTTGGGACTGAGTCCCATCTCCACCACTTACTGGCTCTGTGATCTCTGACAAGATATTTCATCTCAACGAGTCACAGTTTCCTCCTCTGTGAATGGTGAATAACCATACTTTCTCTGCGTGATTAAGAGTGATAATGTATATATTGCATTCAGTGCAGGATGCACCATATAGTAGGTACTCAAATAACAGATTCCAGTATTATTGACCTCTCTTGGGTTGTTGTGGCTCTTTCTTTGCATGCAAACCAGGACGGCTTCTTTGGTGTTCCAGGGCCCTTCACAATAACAGATGTGTAACCTTATTTTTCTCCAGGTGGGCTTCATCGACTACATTGTCCATCCGCTGTGGGAGACCTGGGCGGACCTGGTACAGCCTGATGCCCAGGACATTCTGGATACTTTAGAAGATAACAGGAACTGGTATCAGAGCATGATACCCCAGAGTCCCTCCCCACCACTGGACGAGCAGAACAGAGACTGCCAGGGTCTGATGGAGAAGTTTCAATTTGAACTGACCCTCGAAGAGGAGGATTCTGAAGGCCCCGAAAAAGAAGGAGAGGGCCACAACTATTTTGGCAACACAAAGACACTCTGTGTGATCGATCCGGAAAATAGGGATTCACTGGGAGAGACTGATGTAGACATCACAACAGAAGACAAGTCCCCGATTGACACATAATCTCCCTCTTCATATGGAGATGAACATTCCACCCTTGACAAGCATGCCAGCTGTACGGTAGGGCCAGCCCACCATGGGGGCCGAGGCCTGCACAGGACAAGGGCCTCCCGGCCTTTCCAGTTACTTGAGTTTGGAGCCAGAATGCAAGACCGGGAAGCACATAGCAGCTCAGGAAATTCCACAGTTGACTTGCCTTGCTTGCAAGCTTAGTGGAGAGCTGAAGCTTTCTGTGGTTCTGGAGGCCAAGTTCGCATCACAACCGAATGGCTTGAAAATGGAAGACACAAAACTGAGAGATTTTTCTGCACTAAGTTTTGGGAATCTGTCCCCTCTAGTGACTGAACTGACTGACTAATAATGTCATTTCTAAATCTGCTCACCTGTCCCTTTGTCTGCCAACCTGTGTGCCTTTTTTGTAAAACATTTTCACGTCTTTAAAATGCCTGTTGAATACCTAGAGTTTAGTATTAACTTCTACACAGATAAGCGTTCAAAGTTGACATAAACTTTTTTGACTCTTTCTGGGGGAAAAAAAAAGGAAAGAAAATGGTCTTCCTTCTTTCTTGGGCAATATCTTTCACTTGACTATAGTTACTTTTGCAAATAGAAAGGCTACGCTTCTAACCACATTCAACTTCCTTCTCCTGTGGTCCCAAACAACTCCTCAGTTGCCCTTATAACGTAACTCTGTTTGCCTGCTTCCAACAGTATTTTTTCTCCTCTAGAGTTGCACTTTTTTGCTGTAAACAGAATAAAGTTGAACAAACTAAGGGGTAGTCATGTTGTTCACAGTAACAGTCTGTGTAGAATTCAGCTTCATGAGCAGTTGCCCTGTCGGGTCCCGAACCCCTGTGCCACTGGGGTTGCACAGCCCCCATCCTGTTCTCTTGCGCCCCTCTTCACGCTCACACCAGTTACACCGTTTCCAGTTTAATGCTGCCGTCTTTCTCTTGCACTGCCTTCCGCGCTATCACCTCCATTTCTGTTTATAACCGTGTATTTATTACTTAATGTATATAATGTAATGTTTTGTAAGTTATTAATTTATATATCTAACATTGCCTGCCAACGGTGGTGTTCAATTTGTGTAGAAGACTCTGCCTAAGAGTTACGACTTTTCCTGTAACGTTTTGTATTGTGTATTATTATAGAACCTGAACATCGCTGAAGAGAGACATACGGCCCCCTCACCAGTTGGGTCTGCCCTTTTCCCAGTCTGAGTTGCTAATACTGCTCAACCCCTTCATGAACTGTTTTGGAAACAGGATTCTCACATTAGATACTAATGGTTTCTATTGAGCTTTTACTTTTGTATAGTTTGATAGGGGTAGGGGGCAGTGGGATGTGGTTTTTACCCCTGTTTTATCCAAATCTGTACACATGAGTTGAGTTTTAACTGGGTTCTACTATAATTGTGGCTTCGGTTTAACAAGAAACACTACATTCATTTTAACAAGCAACTCACAGATGGTTCTCCAGAGAGTCCCCAAACTACTGACTTTGAAGAGGAAGCCCCCTGCCTGCTGTTAAGCAGGAATGTCATGTTCCAATTAATTACAAAAGAAAACAATAAAACAATGTGAATTTTATAATAAAATGTGAACTGACGTAGTAAATTATGCAAATGTGAAGCTTCTGATAACACTTGTTAGGCCTCTGAGTGGCTTCAGTCTCTGTTTGTAAAATCTATTTCATGCTTTCAGTTCAGCATTGTGACTCAGTAGTTCAAGAAATGGCACAAATGTGCATGACCAATGGGTTTGTATGTCTATGAACACTGCTTATTTCAGGTGGACATTTTATTGTTTTCCAAAGTTTCTCACAATGTATGTTATAGTATTATTATTATATATTGTGCTCAGATGCATTCTTAAGAGACTTTTATATGAAGTGAATAAACAAAAGCATGATTAGATTAGACTGTAGGCCCAATTATTTTGTGGTTAGTTCTGACGCATTAAAAGCAGATCTTTTTTTCTCTTCTCTCCTACCGTACCCCACAGAGACACAAACTACCCACTTTGCTTGGCGAGCATCACAACTAAAGTTTCATAATCTGTGTCCAAAAAGTCCCCTAGCTTGAAACATTTATTTTTTTAACAACTGTTCAACTAGCTCAGTGGTACGAGAAGGGAGACGGTGAATTAAAAGAAACAAAGCCACTTTAAGAATCTGAAGAGTTTAATCTACTGGATGAATAAAGGGAATCTCCAACTTGGCTGGGTCCTCTAGAAAAATGAATCATAGACTCACAGCACATTAACTTAATGTAGTCAGATGGTCCAACATTAGCTTAGTGTGGTCAGATTGTCCCATTGATTCATCTGACACATGAAGAATCTGAGGTCCAAAGAGTCACCTTAAAGCACAATGCAAGGAGTGCTGGCTGACACTCATGGTCATCTCAGTGATCCATGGAGTCTCCTGTTGATCATATGGTTATGCTTTTCTTTCTGGAAAGAACTGTGTAAATATCATAAACAAAATAATGCTTTGTTGAAAAAGTCAGCTTAAAATAAATTTATCCTGAGAAAGGTGTGTGTGTGTGTGTGTGTGTGTGTGTGTGTGCGCGCGCGCGCATGTGTGTGTGTGTGTGTGTGTGTGTGTGTGTGTGTGTGTTGAGAAAGCCTGCAAATAAGAATCAGTGGATGGCCCATGATATTTTAACCACAGGGGGACGTGGTCCGTGAAACAGGAAGGGGTCTGCTCTAGAAAAACTCCACTCAGTAAACTGAAATTACTGTTTTTCTTTTTAAAGACAATTGAAGGTGAGCCACCGTTGCAGAACCAGCTTGCCTGCTGGTTCCAGAGCTAGTGTTTATAGCTCTTTGCCACCATCCCCGATTTCTGATTGCACCCCACTGTCTCTGAGCTTTTACAGATAGAGTGACAAAAGTGAATTGGTTAGAATAGCCACAGGTGTGACTTTAAAATATCTAGAGCTATAAATATTTATAAACATTTTGCAGGTCTCTTCCTACAGAGTAGTTCTTACCTTCGGTGCAAAATTAGAATCATCTGGGGAATAAATATTTTTTTAAATACTGAAGTTTGAGTTCCATCCTCACTCGCAGATTTCTGTTTGAATTGGTCTTGGGTGGAGCCCTGGGCATCAGATTTTTAAAAGTCTCCCCAGGTAATTCTAACGTGTAATCTGAGTGGAGAACCACTGCTCCAGAAGAGAGAAGCACACTTGTAGCTAAGGCTTTTGTCTTAGCTGCATTCAGGCTGCTATAACAAAATTCCAGACTGTACAGCTTAAAAGCAGCAGAAATGTATTTCTCAAAGTTCTGGAGGCTGGGAATTCAAAGATTAAGATACTAGCATGATCACATTCTGGTGAGTGCCCACTTCCTGCTTCATAGCTGGTGCCTTCTCGCTTGTATCCTCACCTGGTAGAAAGGGCTGGAGATCTCTCTGGACCCTCTTTAACAAGGGCACTAATCCCATTCATGAGGGCTCCGCCCTCATGACTAAAGTACCTTGCAAAGGTGACACCTCCTAATACATCATCTTTGGGGTTTTGGATTTCAACATACAAATTTTAGGGCAACATAGGGCAACATAAACATTCAGACCATAACAGCTTTCTTTCACCCCAGCTGTCTTCAGACATTGTACACCCATCATGGCCAGGCGCTGGTTCAAGTATAGAGACAAGTAGGGATCAGAAATGAGTAAGATGGCGCTCTGCACTCCAGGAGCTTACAATGTGCTGTTGTTGCTCACTACTTGCCTTCCAGATTGTAAAATCATAATCATGCTCTCAGGAAAACCACAGTGATGATCAATCTAAAAGAAAGTTCATCTTCTGACTCCAAAACATAGGCCATAAGAGTAGTCATCCTCCCACCTGATGGCAGGGAGCTACTGCAGAAGCAGAAGTTACTGCAGCATCTTTGCCAAGGCTGAGGGTGATAATTTGTGCTTAACAAAATGCATAGGAGCTAAAGGCTGATTTACAGACTCAGGAACTGTCAGAGTTGGAAAGAAACACACACATACACACACACACACACACACACACACACACACACACACACATGCTGGATGGCATTTCCCTGACATATTCCCACAGGCTTATTTTGATATAAATAAGTTGGGGGTCATGGTAATTCTCAGTCCACTGAAGGAAGCCTAATGGAGTCCAAGTGAAGGGAGGTGGTTTATTGTACTGATTCTGGAGCCAAATGGCCTGGGTTCAAATCCTAACTCCTTCATTTACTACCTGTACAACTTTAAATAAGTCACTTACTCACTGGCCTGCAGTATAATGGGGATTAGAAATCTGTCAGATGGGGATAATAAACCCAGGGCTTTTTCTACAGTTTCATTGCTACCTCTCTGAGCCTCATATCTTTTGAGAGTGATGAAATCAACAATTGTATGAGCCTTAAAACCTGTGAACCACAATGGACTAAGATGTCTGGCAAATGCCATTTATCAACCCACAATTTGTGCAGCCTGCGCCCCTTACCAAGAATTCTCCAACCTGGTCATCTCTTACATCCCTCGAGACTCAGATCAGGTGACCTCCTACAAGACGCTTCCCTGATCCCTAAGGTTGGGATAAGGACTCTTTTCTGGAAGTCCCAGAACATCTCATGCTTTGACACTAATTAACTGTGTAACCTTGGGCAAGTCCCTTAACTCCCCTGTTTCTCAGCTTTATCATCTGTAAAATGGAGATAATTATAATGATACCTAGCTTATAGCGGGTTATGTGAGAATTACATGAACTGATATACATAAAGTTCTAAGAAATGTTATGACTATTAATACCTACCACTATGTATTTAAGTTAGGTTTTTGTCTTTCCCAAAAGACTATAAATCATTGAAGTCAGAAGATGGATCTTATTTGCTATTGAACTTCCAGTACCAAATCCAATTTCTGAAATAAATATACATTTGTCAAACTGAATAGAACCAAGTAGTTTTGTGAAAGAGTGAAATACAACCCCATGTCTCAGGCTTTCCAAACCAAAAAGGTGTTTGTCTCAGAGCCCTGGAATGATGTCATACAATTCCAGAAACAAAATTTCCTCAGAGATCTTCCAGTCTATGCCTTTTGTTTTATAATTAAAGAAACTGAGGTCCAGAGGTGGCCAGTGACCTGTCTGAGATGACAGTATATTAGTGTCATAGGGCTGCCATAACCAAGTATGGGTAGTTTAAACAACCGAAATTTATTCTCACAGAACTGGAGGCTATAAGTCCAAGGTCATGATGTCAGAGTGAATTCCTGCTGAGGGCTGTGAGGGAGAATCTGTTCTTCCCTCTCCTCTAGCTTTTGGTGATTTGCTGGCAATCTCTGGCATTCTTGGCTTGTAGATGCAGCACCCCAATCTCTGCCTTCATGTTCACGTGATGTTCTCTCAGTGTGCATATCTGTGTCCAAATTTCCCCTTTCTATAAGCACACCAGTCATGGGTTAAGGGCCCACCGTACTCCAGTAGCACTTTAACTAGTTACATCTGCAACAACCCTATTTCCAAATAAAGTCACATTCTGAAGTACTCGGGGTTAGGACTTCAACATATAAATTTGAGGGGGATATAACTCAAACCATAACACACAGTTACTCACTAGAAGATTTCCTGATTCCTTACACAGGGATTTTTCTGCAGCATCTTGGAATCTGGAAGTCTTAGACATCCATTCAACTTCTCTGCACCTTAATCTCAGCTATAAAATCAGAGGAATGGACTATATGTTTGAACAGGTACGATTCAGTTATAAAAAGTGTAATGCTTTATACCAAGGTGTTTTTGTTTTCTTAAGGTTTTTCTGAGCTCTTCAAACAAATTAATTACTTCCTTGGTGTAGCTAGGTTCCACATGGAGGGATCAGGGAGAAGAGGAAGCAGGACCTTGGGGTAGGAGGACAAACATGGCCCAGGAGTTAAGAGCTTAGGCTCTGAAGGTAAACGGATCCCAGTTCAAATCCCTGCTCGTCTACTTCTTAGTTGTGTACTGTGGGCAAATACTTAACCTCTTCAGGCCACAGTTCCATCCTCATTAAAGTGAGGATTTTGTAAAGACTAGTGAATATTGCATCTAACGGGCATGTGTTAGCCATTGTATCACAGATGTCAGCTAAGGCTCATTCCTTCCACAAATATTTATAGAGTGGCCAGTTGTGTGCCAGGCACTGTGTGATGAACAAAAAAGACAAAGGTCCTGACCTTCTGAAGTTTATATTTTAGAGGGGGAGAAAAAAAAAAACCCAATAAATGAAAAGATAAGTAATACAGTATCAGGTAGTATGACCTGTGCTGTGGGGTTGGTGAGTGACAGTGGTTAAGAGCAATGGCTCTGGAGTTCAGCTACCTGGCTTGGAATCCCAGCTTCACCCATTATTAATGGTCCAGACTGGGGTACAGCAAATACAAAGACCCTGAAAATACAGTGTGTCTGTCCACTGCAAAGAGCAGCAACAAGACCACGGAAGGCAGAGGAGTAGGAAAGAAAGTTGGTAGCCAGGTCACAGAGAGTCCTCAGGCTATTGTAAGGATATGGGGAAGTTGTTGGAGAGTTTCAAGCAGGGGAACTGAGATGATCAGACCTACATTTCTAAAAGGTCACTCTGTGAGGAGAATAACAATATTGAGGCACATGCAGAATCAGGGAGACCAGCCAAGAGGCTCCTGCAAGGGTCTTCTGAAGTGACCGGGACTTGACAAGATTAGTGGTGGCAGAGGTGTTAAGAGTTGGAAGGTTTGGGGTAGATTTTTATTTTTAAAAAATTTTTAATGATCCTCAGCCTCGTTTTATTATTTTTTTTATTTTTTATTTTTCTTGGTCGCACTGCATGGCACGAGGGATCTTAGTTCTCCAACCAGGGATTGAACCCATGCTCCCCGCAGTGGAAGGGCAGAGCCCTAACCACTGGGCCACCAGGGAATTCCCTGGGGTAGGCTCTTAAAGCAGAGCCAACAGTACTTGCTGATGGACTTGAAAATGAAACCACAGGAAAGGGTGTGAAAAAGATCCCGAAGAGGTAGCCTGAGCAGCCCACTGAATGCTGGGAATATTTCCTGCGATGGGGAGCCTTTGGAGAGGAACAGATTTTGGTGAGGGACTCGACATTTGAGGTGCTTTTTGTTCATCCAAGTGGAGATGCTGAGGAGGCAATCAGATGTATGTGTCCGAAATTCAGGGCAGGGTTCCTGAGAGTCCCCAAACTCTCAGTGAGGAGGCTCCCTATCCGCTTGGCCCTGTGTCCACGTGGGCTAACTCTGTTTTACCCCAAATCATCCTTCACCCACACTGGGACCCCTTCAGTAGCTTCCTCAAGAAAGCTGTCCACACCCAGCATTTTGTGATGTTGTAGAATTTTCTGGAAACTACAGGGTGTCTGGGAGGTCCGTCTCAACAGCATGCTGCTTTCCACCATCACAGAGCTGCCTCATTTCCTCTTTCTCCTTTTCACTCTTTCCTCCAACTCACTGAACCTCCCTCTCAGGAGGAGAACCAGTTATTTTCCCTGGCTTTTGCACCAGAGTCAGCATTCATCTTTTATGGGTGGAGCCTGATTTGGGGGCATCTTACCTTCCAAACCAAAGAGCTTCTCAATAGGTATTTTGTAAACATATACACATTGCTCTCCCAAGAGAAGTTCAGGTATAAGAACCTTTCTGCTTCTTGTTATATCTATCTTCCCCCAGTAAAAATGGGAAGGCTCAGTCACAAACTTTCTGAGAGATGCGTGAGCAGAAGACAAAACTCAAAAGAGTCTCCCAAGGCTCCCCACCTCAAGGCCCAGTGCTGCCCACGTGCTTGACCAGATTTGCACGGATGCTTGAGAATTGCCCTCTGCTTGGTAGTTGGGACTTGGAGGATTGGGTAGTGATTTTTACCACATCCTTCTGTTTTTTGTTTTTTTCTTCCCCCTCAAATTTCACCCCATCCCAACAAGGGCACAGATTCTTCTCCATATCTTTGATAGAACAATTCTACCAGACCCTTTCATTGTTTGCAAATATTCTTTGGGTCTCCTGCTGTTCCCCAAGCAGCTCTCACAGCTCTCTGTAGTTTAGAGCCCTGAGTGCAGGCCCTCAGTGAGAGTAAGTGGAGACACATAAAAATACTACTCCCTCACTCCGTCTCAGTTCCTGCATTGTGCTTTCTGACTGTGATATTTAATATTCCAAGATATGATTTTATCGTACAGCATGATCCATCAAAGCAAGCCTGCTGTCTGGTGCTGAGGTAAAAATAAAAACAAAGTAAAAAATGGTCTGTTACAACACCAGGGGATTTAAAAAAAAAAACATCTGGCTGTTCTGGATGATTAGAGTTATAGTATGTCATGTCTGATACAGCAATTTTCAACAGTAATCATGTTTATATTTATTTTTGTCTTTCTCACTGATTTCTAACCTAACATCCAAGTAAGATGTGACTCCACAGTTTCTCTGGTTTCCTATATGGAAACTCCAAGAAGAGTCAGGCCAGAACACATGAGATCAAGCAACTGGAACCTCTGTGAGGGCAGAAACCACGTTTGGTGCTTTGCCCCCGGTTCCACAGTGCTTTGCATCATGCCTGGCACAGAGTTGATGCTCAAATATTTTTGAATAAATCTGTTGTTGAGGACAGTAAACCCCCAGTTAATAGGAAGATGCACGGCAGGCAAGTTGGCTCTCAGTTTTCCTCACTAGTTTGCAATGCCCTGTTTTCAGACTTGCCTCTCTACTCAATACTGAGCCCCTCGAGATAGGACAATGTTTTTTGTTTGCTTGCTTAATCTTTGTATGCCTCCCCAACAATCATTATGCTGGCCCTTAGTGAAAGGAGTGCCCTGTGATGTTCGTTGAGCAAATGACCCAAGAAACAAGGTAGAAAACTTTGTTGTTGAAATTACTTGGGAAGTATATCTATCCATCTATCTGATTTTTTGGGGGAAGGAGTAGAGTACGCTGGGGAAAGCAAGGTTTGACAAACCTGTGTTCCAGCCCTTGTTATGCTTTTCCTAGTTGTGGCAATTTGGGCAAATCACTTAAATTTTCCAAGCCTAAATTTTCTCATAATTAACAGGAACGAACAATAGGCAGTTAAAAATGGAATCCGATGTAACTTTACATATAGTAGGGGATCAACAAATCTTTACTGTCTGGATGTGTGTTCTTATGGGTGGAAGGATTAAAAATCACCTTCTCCTTTGAAAACAGAATGCAACAATACGTTTTGATTAATTTAAGGTTCTGTAAATTAAGTTCCAGTTAATCTAGATTTTTCCAAACACACCTTAAGACTCCAGGAGGATAAATGCTCTCACTTCAACCCACCAATATGGGATTATGCTGACACTGATAGACTCATTTTGAAATGGAAAGAAACATGTAATCTTGTTAGCCCACGCTCTTCCAATGCTGTAGAATCCCTCAAAAATATGCCTGATTGAAAGCTTCCAGTGATAGAGAACTCAGCAAGATTCTTCTGAGATGAGGTAAATTGTTAAGTTTTTGAGATGGAATCAAATTGTACTCTTCTAGAGCACCCACTCTGTTATTTTTCCTTCTGTAGCCAAATAGTTCCTCTTCTAATTTCTTGTTCCAATTGAAAATAGGAGCCAACCTTTCAGAGTTTGTGACTATGTGACCTTGGGAAAGGTTACATAACCTCTCTGTGCCTCAGTTTCCTTATCTATAAAATAGAAGCAATAATAACAGAACCTATGTCAAAGATTATTGTGAGACTTAAATGAATTAAGGCTGTAAAATATTCAGAATAGTGTCTGTCCTACAGTATACATTAACACATGCTAACCGTATATAGCTAGAGGTAGCATGGCTTCTGTATTGTAGTTCCTTCAAGCACTTTCTATATGACTTAAATTCATCATTCTGGTCTAATTATCCTGGGTTTGCTCACATTGACAGTGTTTTCTTAGGATGAGTGTCCAAAAGCACCGTGTTTCAGTCACGGTGGAGCACAGTGTGGCTCTTGCCCTTCTTTGTTCTGGGCACTGGTCCACAGCCCAGATCATATTCATTTGGTGAGAAGTCAGTGACTCACCCTGGTGATTCACAAGGTGCTTACAGGCAAAGAAGCCCTTCATACCTTTTCACACGAACCACTGTGAAACCGTGTCTCCACCTTTCTGTGCTTATAGAATTGAGTTCCTGCAACTCAGTGCATCATTTACACTTTATTGATATGTTTTATCTGAAAAACCAGTGGAGTATAGAAAAGAGGGTTTTTTGTTTGGGTGTCAGACTGACTTGTGTGTCAATCCCAGCTCTAGCACTACCTTTAAGACATTAGAGAAGGTATTTAACTTGTTTGATTTTCAGTTTCCTTTTCTGTAAGATGGAGGCATGATATCCACATCAAAGCATGATTTAGAAAGACTAAGTGGCATAACGAATGCAAAGAGTCTGGCACATTCAGACATGTCATAAATGAGAATTATTAATAATATTAACACCCTACAATGATGGTTAAATGAGGCAGCATATGCGTGTGGGGAAAAATCTTCATGTTGTTGGTTTTAATCCTAAAACCAAATTCCTTTTAGCCTAAAAATAATTTTGAATTCTGATTCTGCTAATCTGCTACCTATGAGCCCACCCCCACCCCGACATTTGTAATCTACATCTTTAATAAAAATGTATTCTATATTTTATTTACATTTTTAGTAAAAATGTTAACCAAAAATGGAGGTGTGTTAAACCACCACCAGTCTTCCAGATCAGCATCGATCCATTTGTCAGTGTTTCATAGGTGGTCAGTCAATTATAAATTCAGCTTTGTATGCCATTCACCTATGTGCAAAAACATATCAGAAAAAATGTGATCAAAGACTTTTCTGAAATTTAGACATATTGTGTCTAAAGCACTTCCCTCCTTAGTACAATCTACTAAACCCTAACTAACTGAGAGAAGCGACTATTATAGAATGACTTTTCTTTTTTTTTTTTTTTAAAGATTTATTTATTTTATTGATTGATTGATTGCTATGTTGGGTCTTCGTTTCTGTGCTAGGGCTTCCTCTAGTTACGGCGAGCGGGGGCCACTCTTCATCGCGGTGCGCGGGCCTCTCACTATCGCGGCCTCTCTTGTTGCGGAGCACAGGCTCCAGACGCGCAGGCTCAGTAGCTGTGGCTCACGGGCCTAGTTGCTCCGCGGCATGTGGGATCTTCCCAAACCAGGGCTCGAACCCGTGTCCCCTGCATTAGCAGGCAGATTCTTAACCACTGCGCCACCAGGGAAGCCCCTAGAATGACTTTTCTAAGGGAACTCGTGCTAGTTACTTTTCTCTCAATGACCCACACACCATACATTAATCTATTCTAAAATTCTTGATGATCTATTCTAGAATTTTTCGTACAACTGATGTCATGCTCAACATGTACTGATGGACTCTATCTTTCTAAAGATTGGGATAATATTTGTCTATCACATTCCCCCAGATGTATGACATATTATGTGTTCTCTCTGATTCCTCGAAGATCACCAATTATGAGTCAAAAACCACATTGGTTAAGTCCTTTTAACATCCTGGGAAATCGTGCACCTAGAGACATGAAAGCACTTAAAGAACAGAGATGCTCTTCTAACACCTCTGTGCTTTATTTGGCAAGTCTAGCAGAAGAGCATGGGGAAGAAGGGCAGGAGGGGCTGTATGCCAGGAGGAAGGAAGAGCACAGGAAAAGAGTAGGGATATGAAAGGATATCATTGAGGCTTATCCATATACTCATTCATCCCACAAAAATTTATTGTGTGCATACTGTTGGGCCAGAAGCTATACTAGACACTGGAGATACAGAGATATTTAAACAAATAAAAGACCTACTCGCATTAAATAATGTTATAGTTAGAGAGACAGATAGTAATCAAATTTTTTAAATGCAAGTGTATTATTAGGAATTGATATCGGTTCTCTAAAGGATGGAAATACAGTTACATGAGAGTATTAAAAGAAATCACCTGGACCTATTTGTAAAGAAAGGGAGAGGGAAGATTTTCATGATTGTAAAAACAATTTGTGCCAAAGCTCTGTAGCAGGAGGGAGCAGAGTGCCCACGAGGACCTGAAACAAGGCTGGTTTGACTTGAGATGGTGGTTGGTGAAGCAGGCACAGGCTATAACTCACAGGGCATTTTAAGGATTTTGCTCTTCCTTAAACACAATGAGAACCTACTGAAAATTTGAGGCAGGGAGGTGATATGATCAAACTTGAATTTTGGAAAGATCATTCTGAATACAGAGTGGAGGGCAGATCCTGAGAGGACAATAAAAAATGTGGGAGAAAAGTTAGCAGGTGATTTCAGTAGTCCAGCAAAAATGAAATGATATCTTGGACTAGGATGGGACAGTAGAGATGGAGAGAAATGCATGAATGTGGAGCAATTTAGGCCTTGCATTTACAGATCTTGCTGATGGATGATATTAGAGAAGAAAGAGGGAGACAAGACTAAAGAATAAATCCCAAGTCTCTAGCTTATAAAACTGGAAAGGTACTGAAGTTGTTTTCTGAAAAAAGGAACACTAGGAAGAACTGTTGTGGGGAGGCATGATTCCAGTTTGGGGTGTGTTGATTTTTGGTTTGGTTGTCTTTGTGACATCCAAGTGGATGTGAAATAGATAGTTTGAATATGACAGTTTGGAACTCAAAGAAGCCTGGGCTACGAGATACCCACAGATCATACGTATGGTAACTGAAGCTGTGGGATGTCCTGTGGAGACACTATATAGTGAGAAAAGAGGGTTGGGGGTAGGACTAATCTTTGAGGAACTCTGTTATTCAATGACAGAATATAAAAAGGATAGGTCCGTAAAGAAGAATGAGAAAGAGAAGTCAAAGAAGTGGGGAGTGTACCAAGAGAACCTGGTGTCTAAGAAGGATAAAGAAAAAGATTGCTTTAATAAGGAGTTGGTCTACAATACTGAATTCTGCTGAGAGATGAAATAAGTAAGAAGGAAAAAATATTCATTTTATTTAGAATTATGGATATTACTGGTGAACTTAGATCATTTTCAGTGAAGCGATGGCTCAGTGGCCAGTTTTCATTGAATAAAGAGTAAGAGGGAAGTGAAAAAATGGAGGCAGTGAGACCAGACAAGAAGCTTAGTTATGAAGAGGAAGACTGTGAGGGACTGAGGGAAGGAAGATGGAGGGATCATTGATAATGTCTGCTTGGGAAAGCAGAGTGGTGTGGTCCAAAGCACTGGTGGAAGGATTAGTCTTAGAAGAAAAGCTACTTTCTCCAATATACCAGAAAAGGAGGGGTATATGTATAAGTGGACTTGTGAGTTCAGTGAAGGAGAGTTGAAAGAATTTCTTTCTTCTGGTATCTTTGATATTCTTTCAACAAAAGAACATTGGTCCTTTCACACTAGCCATTTCTTTTAACCAAGAGGAACATTTGGTTAAAATCGAGTAAAAACACTTTTGGAGGATACTAAAGGAACTCAAGCATCCAACTGTTGGAGGAAAACTGATTGTTCAGCCTGAAGAAATGATAACTCCACTTGGAGAAGGGAAATAGAAGAAACGTTTAAATGTGTAAGTAATTCTTAAGTGAAAAGAAAATTAGTTTGTACTTAATTACAGTAAGGATGGGACCCAGGCCAAAGGAAGATATGGGAAGTCTTGTTTTGGCCCAGAATTATGACAAACTGGATTTTCTAATTGTTCTTATTGCCCAAAGATGGAATAATATGATCAAAGATGTGGTGAACTGAAGATATTAGAAGTGGTTTTCAAGGAGACTTTTACGTTGGGGCTGATGCTAAAGGGAAAATTCAAGCATGAGATGGGAGGCTGGATGTTGGGAGTTTCCCTTTCTTTGACTGTTTTTCTCCCCTTTACACATGAAGGCAATTTGTTCTCTCCTTCTTCAGCATGAAGTTCATTCTCCCTGAGAAGATAGAAAGAGGGGAAGATAGGAAAGAAAGAGAAGAGAAGATGTGAGGATTATTAGGCTAGAGTTTTCCTGTGAATTATATAACTTCTACACTATCTGCCAAGCTATAAGACTCCCTGTCCTTCTTTGACTCTGTGTGTGTGTGTGTGTGTGTGTGTGTGTGTGTGTGTGTGTTTTGTTTGGCTTGATTTTCATCAGAGCTTTGAATACTCCCTCTATTGTCCTCAACAATTTTCCACCTAGCTTATTCTCATTGTTTTCTTGCTAAGCATATATTCACGTTCATCAAGTGGCTGTCTTGGCTCTTATGGTCTCAAATTTTTGTATTCATTCTGGGAAAGCTGTTCCTCTTCCTATCATTTTTTATACCTATTATATTACAAACTGAGCTCTTTAGAGAGCATCTTTGTGCAGTCACATGAGTTTTTCTTATTACCTTTCTAAAATCCAGGAATAATGATCATTTGCATAGCACTTAATAAACATTATAGTATCCATTCATAGGCATCACTGCATTTGATTATTACAAAGACTCCTTGAGATACAAGTTATGTGCCACCCAGCTACAACAGCATCACCACTACTATGATCACCATCATAATCATCTCCACCAACTCAGTTTTATAGAGGCCCAGAGAAGACTAAGAAAGTGCCTCAAGTCATTTCACTGGACTGATGAAAAGCAGAGACTCAAGGGGAGATCTGCATGACGTGAAACTCTAGGCTCTTTCTATATGTAAAGCTGCTGCCCCAAGACTTGTGTCCTCAGCTATTGTAAATTTGGAGTTGGCATGGTCACTTTCTCCAAAACTGCCTGCTATTTCCTCTGTAACACACTCTTCCTCTTTGTTTGAAATTACATGGAATTGCAGTTCCCTTCGTTACTTCTCTTAGGTACAAAGAATATTTATTGAATTATTGAATAAACTTTCTGGGATACCCTCCTTTATGAAATTCTCTTGAATATTAATATTTCTTAGGTAGTCTGAGCCATCTTCTCTGAGTCAAATTATTCTGTCCCTTTTGAGCTCTCTGTGTCTAAATTGTCCCTCTTAGAGGCATAAAAACACCCACCTTGAGAGTGTCTCTAATCTTTCAGTCTGTTAGTCATTCAGTCAATCAAAAACTATTTACTGAGTGCCTGACACAAGCCGAACACTATCTGGGCTCTTAGGATAGATTGGTGAAAAACAAAAGAAACACATAAACCATATAGAGAAACATTAACCAAATAATTGCAAAAATATGTGTTAGTCAAGTGAGTATTTATTTGTCCTTTTTGTCCTTTGTTAGCTCTTTTATTTTTTCCTTTGTTAGGACTTTTGCAGTTAATATGACAAACCTACCCTAGAAAATTATGTCTTTAACATACCTTTTAACATTCAACTTTCCCACAATGTCCCTTGCTCTCTTAGAAACCATCTTACCCATTTCACAGGCAAAAAGAATTTTAGTTAGAAGGGAACTTTGAAATTAGCCAGTCTGGTACTTCTCAAACTTGAATGTGCATACAAATCAACTGGGAATCTTATTAAATGCAGATTCTGAATCAGTAGATCTTGGGTGAGGCATGAGATTCTGTATTTTTTAGCAAGGTCCCAGATGATGCTGATGCTGCTGGTACATGGACAGTACTTTGAATATCAAAGATCTAGTCCTCTCGTGTACAACAAGGAGTATCCACCAGAATATCTTGTTTTGCAAAATACAAATTCTGAATCAGACTTTTGCAGGAGCCAGGACATATGAAATTTTAAAAAGCAGTCTCAGACTCCACTTCCATTTAATATAAATTAACTGGGTTTACCATCCTGACTGAAACAACCAAAATAAAAAAACTTGACAAATTATGATGCAGTGGTTTTCAAAACCCTAGACATTGGTCAATGAAGGGGAGTGATTTCTGAGAAACAGAAAACAAGTGAGGTGAGCCCAATAATCTCCCTTGAAAGAATTTCCAAGCCATGTAACCCAAGCAGAGCCCAGCTGACTCCCTGAGTTGAAGATAGAGCTGAGAGTCAGAGGAGAACAAGGAGACTATAGTTCTCAGGATGGAGTACCAGGAAAGAGGGAGCTTAACAGAGAGAACCTCAGAGGTCTGCCGAAAGCCCTTCTCAAGTATATGGCAGAGTACTGATCATCACATACCTATGAGAAAACAACCCAAGTCAAAGGTAAGAATTATTGAAATGGATAAGAGATAACAGTCCCCTGTGCTCACATAGAGCTGGAAAGAGTGCCTGTACCTTCCAGCCAGACTGGAAAATCTCATGATTCATGGGGCATTAGTTAGAGTACCAAGGATGAACTGCCTTGGGTAAGGAATAATTAATCTCAAATAAAGTACTGCTATAGGGGCTTCCCTGGTGGCTCAGTGGTTGAGAATCTGCCTGTTAATGCAGGGGACATGGGTTCGAGCCCTGGTCTGGGAGGATCCCACATGCCGCGGAGCAACTGGGCCCATGAGCCATAACTGCTGAGCCTGCGCGTCTGGAGCCTGTGCCCCGCAATGGGAGGGGCCGCGATGGTGGGAGGCCCGTGCACCGCGATGAAGAGTGGCCCCTGCACTGCGATGAGGAGTGGCCCCCACTTGCCGCAACTGGAGAAAGCCCTTGCACAGAACAAAGACCCAACACAGCTAAAAATAAATAAATAAATAAATAAATAAATAAATAAAGTAGCTATTAATTAAAAAAAAAAAAAAAGTACTGCTATAGTCTCCTCTAATAAATCTTAAAAAACCATAGGATCACAGTGTTTTCAAGTAACTTAACAGCATCACAGAATAAAGGTCAAGAATATTATAGAAATACAAATTATCCAGCACCAAACAAGGTAAAATTCAAAATTTATGGCATCTAATGAAAACTTGCCAGGCACAGAAAGAAGAAAATACCACCCATAATGAGGATAAAAATCAATCAAACAAAACTAACACTTACCTAGCAGAAATGTTAGAATTAGGAGATAGAAATACAGTTGAAGCTGTATTCCTTATGTTCAAAATGTTAAGGAGAGATAAGAAAGATATAAAAATACATTAAGTGGGATTAATAGCAGATTAGACGTTACAAAAGAAAAGATTAGTGAACTTGGAGACATAGTGATGGAAACTATTCAAACTGAAACAAAAAGAGAAGAGAATTAAAAAAAAAAAGAAAGAAATGGACCAATCATCACTGTGCTTCAGGACAGCTGCAAGGGGGCTAATAAGGAGTAGATGGAGTCCCTGAGGAAGGGGGAGGGGTTCATTAAAATCTTTTAAAAAATAAATTCTGAAAAATTTCCAAATTTGATGAAAACTATAAGCCCACAAATATAAGAAGCTCAGTGAAACCCCAGAACAAGAAACTTGAAGAAAATGACATCAAAGCACATCATTATCAAATTTCTTAAAGCCAGTGATTAAAAAAAATGTTAAAAGTAGCCAAGGCAGGTGGAGCAGGGAATTAGGCTATGTATAGAGGAGCAAAGATAAACATACCAACGATTTCTTGTCAGAAATAATGGAAACAAGGAGACAATGGAACAACATCTTTAAAGTACTGAAAGAAAAACTGTTAACCAAGAATTCTATAGCAAGTGAAAACACCTCTCAAAAATGGAGAAACAAAGGTTTTTTACAGACATACAAAAGGTGAAAGATCGTGTAGCCAATAGACTCACACTATAAGAAATGTTCATGGAAATCCTCAAGCAAATGGAAAAGGAAACCAGATGGAAACTTGAATCCACCAAGAAATGAAGAGCCCCAGAAATGACAACTATACTACTAAATATATACTTTTATCTTAATTTTAAAAATCTTTTAAAAAGATAGCTGACCCTTTAAGCAAAAATGAAAACAATGCAGCATGAAGTTTATAAGATAGTCCGCATAAGGATGCTACATTGCTAAAAGCTTTAGATTCAATGGGTAATATTAATTAAAATGCATTGACGCTTTACATATAATAACTCATCTAAACCCTACCATAGCCCAACGAGACAGATACCTCTATGAGTCCGATTTTATAGATGAGAGAACTAGGAGACAAGCTGATAACAAGTAGAGACAGGCCATAAACCCAGGAGTTCAGACCTGGAGTTTGTAAGCTTGACCACTGCACATACTGCCCTCTCTTTTTGTTTGCTCATTTTTGTTTATTAGGGATTCCGCTTTTTTAAAATCTTCTAAGTTAAAATTTTTTGACCTCACTTAGCACATCTAACATTGGGGGGCCTTGATTGTTTCTCTCAAAATGTTATTTGGGGTTTGGGCTTAACTTATTCTTTCCATATATATATGTATATATATATATATATACACACATATATATATATATACACACACACACACACTATATATATATATGTGTGTGTGTGTGTGTGTATATATATATATATATATATATATATATATATATATACATATACACACACATACGTGTGTGTATAGTGCTGGGGAAATAGAGATTTAAAAGATAATCTTTGACTTCACTGAGCCCACAGTTAGTGCGGGTAAGAGGCAGGTAAGAGAACGTTTCCTTACTACGCAGTGGGGAAAGTACATCGTTAGTAGAAAACAGAGGGTGTTATGAAATCACAGAGAGAAGCTTTTGCTATGTCTCCTTAGGGAGCTGGAAGAACTGTGGCAAGTATTCTGGGAAGAGCTGATTAGAATTCTATAGTAGCTTCACAATTTAGTCTGTCTTTTAAGATTGCTTTAAATCATGCATGTCTGTGCTCAGTGAGCATGGGCACGTGTGTGTGAGGGCCACATACTGCCTCACACAAGGGACTGGCAGAGAGAAAGTACTCAAATATTTGATGAGTCAACTGAAATTTACACATACACACATGCCCATCTAACCCGCCAGAAGCTGTCTTTAACTTTTTATTTTGCACCTCTGTTTCTCTCTACACACTTTGCAACACCTGCAGCTGCCCTGCCTTGGACCCAATGGTTGAGGTTTCTCCTCAGTATGACTTATAAACTTCTTCCCAACACACCTGCCTTTGGGGCTGGAATCATGTCCAAGGGCTACCATAACAAATGACCACGAGGTTGGTGGCTTGCACCAACAGAAATTTATTCTTTCATAGTCTGGATGCCAGGATTCTAAAATCAAGTCGTTGGCAGGTCTGTGTTCTCTCCAAAGGCTCTCAGGAAGAATCCCCTTTGCGTCTTCCAGTTTCTGCCCTTTGTTTGTGGGTTCATAACTCCAGTCTCTGCCTCTGTCTTTACATGGCCTTCTCTTCTGTGTCGCCTTCTCTTCTCTCTTATCAGGACACCTGTCATTGGATTTAGGGCCCACCCTGATAATGAGATCATCTTGAGATCCTTAATTATATCTGCAAAGGCCCTTTTTCCAGATAAGGTCACTTTCACAGATGCTAGAGGCTAAATATGGGCATAGCTTTGGGGGTGTACCCACAATTCCACTCATTCCAGAGGCATTTCCAGCAGGGTCAGGACTAGGATGAGGAGAGTGAGGCACTCGACTCAGCTGCCAAACTGAAGGAGACACCAAAAAAAGCTCAGCAGTATAAATAAATTAATAATAGAAATAAATATTTTAATAAAATATTTCCCCAAATCAAAATGAGTGCCAAAAGTCAACAATTAAAAAATATTGAAAAAGTAAATAAAGACAGAATCAGTGATTTTTTTTTTTTCCTTTCGGGTTTCTAATATGGCTTAGCTTGCCACTCACTTCCAGAAACAGCCAAGCCTCTCATCCATAGTGAGCTGAACCAGATCCACCATTTCCTCTGTCACAATTTGATCACCCTTCCCAGAAACAAGGCTCCCAGGAGTTTTACTCAGGAGACCAGGCCACTATGCGTCAGGCTTCTCACTTCTAAAGAAGGCTTATTTGTCTCATGAATTGTGCAAACACCTCCTGAGAAGCTAATTAAAATGGAAGCCCATGCTACCAAATCCGGGAAGCCTCCAAATAAGCATCGTGAGGCAGCCAGAAAGTGTTATTAATACACACACCCAACCTCTCACTGTGGCTTAAAGGGGAAGAGGACTTGGAAGGACAAACTCAGAAAGGTGACTTTAAGGTGGAAGGTGCTGAGCCTCACTGCCAAGCACAGCATGGGACAAACGGAGGACACTCAGTATGTGCGGAAATGAATACTTGACTCTTGGTGGGTGGGGAGAGTTTAGGAACAGGAATAAAAGCAAATCCCCTGCTTCCTAGCACCAGTAAGAAAGAAGAAATGCTATTTCCGTGCGATTTGTATGCTATCACCTAAAGCTAAACGATTACTATTGATTATGTAATGCTAGATGAAAACAGTCATGTTTAATGCTAAATAATCAGCATGAAATAATAACCACAGACAAAGTGTCATAAAAAATATGATCCCAGTTACAAGAGTATAGCAAAAATATTTTAAAATAGGTAGGAACAAACTTAAGAGGAAATAGGCAGGAACTATAGAAAGAAATTGGAACTTAAGGGCATAAAGGAAGACTTTTCTAAGTGGCAATATATACTATATCCCTGAGTGGTAAACTCAGTGTCATAATAATCTAAATTCACCTCAGGTTCGCATATGAACTTAATGTAATTTCAAAAAAGAATCAATGGTAGTTTTTTGGAGAAATTTAACAAACTGATTTTAAAATTCATCTGAAAGATCAAAGCAGTGAGACTAGCTGAAGAACTGTTGAAAGAAAAAGTTATGGACAACATGAACTTCCAGGTAATTAAAATTATTATAAAACTATAATAATTAAGACAAGGGACAGTGTTACAGGATAAGAAAATGGACATATACAACGGAAGAGAAAGTCTAGAAACTGAACTGTTTATATATGACTTTAAAATGTGATAGACTTCATATCACATCATTTTTCAAAGGAAGTTGATTAATATAGTTCAAACCTGTAGCTATTTATTAATCATCAGAGAAAAATAGACTCAAATTTCATATTATATATGAACTAAATTTAAATTGGTTATAGAATTAAAGGTAGAAATGAATTATTAGAAATTATAGGAGACTCTTTTATCTCAAGGTGGAGATAGGTTTTCCAAGCATAAAAACAAGGAAAGAAACTATAAAGGAAAAGATTGATCAATTCTTCTCCATAAAATTTAAAATATATGTGCTAAAATTTACTATAAACAAAAGTAAAGGAAACAATAAATATAGAAAATATATGTCACATACATGAAAGGCAAAGGATATAATTTTTTATATTATAGGTTTCCCAAAGATCAATAAGGGATGTTTTTATACTCAAAATCAATAAACAGTTCTCAAAAATCAATAAAAAAGAAAAGATGAATACTCAAAAAGTGAGTAAAGCCCATAAATAGAGAATTCAGTTTAAAAAGAAATCAAAATGGCCAGTTATTATGTGAAAAATGTTATCCTTACAAGTAACAAAACAAATGCAAGTTACAGTAACAATGAGATACCATTTCTCAAATTGACAAAGTTATTTTAAAAAATCAAATCCAATACTGAGACTCCAGTAAAATTAGTACTCACATTCTCACATACTCAGTTTGGGTAGAAGTATCAATCAATACAAGTCTTCTGAAAGGAATTTGGGTACTAAAAATAATTCTAATCCTTTAACTTAGTAATTCTATTTTTAAGTGGAGCTGACTAAGGAAATGATTTAAGTATACACATAGATTTATTGATATTTGCTCTATAATATCATATATAACATATTCACTGTAATATTATTAAATTGGAAAAAAAGCTTTAAACAGTCTCAATGTCCAACACCATGAAAACAAATAAAAGATGGGATTCTATGATGCCATCAAACTAATATTTTTGAATAATATTTAATTATATAATATATTTAGGTTAAATTTATTAAAAACTGTATAATAAATATATAAAACAAAAACCACATTAAACACACAAATGTATACTACAAGAAAAAGAATAATTAATACCAATATCTTAATATTAAGTTTCTCTGAGGGATAAGAGTTCGACTGGTTTCTGTTTTACACTTTTCTATGTTATTCAGATTTTCTACAATTAGAATTCACTATTCTATAATCAGAAAAAAAAGAAGAAAAGGATTAAAAATATGTTTAAAAATCTTAATCACCAGCTCATAGGATGTCAGCACTTGCAAGAGCATTAGCAAGAACCTGACTCAATTCCCTCGTTTTTCAGACAAAGAAACCAGAAAACGACTGGAGAAGCCAAGTATTCTTTGCAAGTGTAGAAGGTGTATCCCTCCAAAGCCCAGGCTATTTTGGAGGGTCCCTGTGCAGTCATGGTGCTCTTGGGGACATGGAAGGCCAATGGCAATTTTCCCATTCATCTCAAGCTCTGGCCATTCCTGCTTGATACCTTAAGACCAGAAAGTGGAGGGTATAACCACAACCCAGGGACTGTGGGAAGTCAAAAGCAGGGGTGGGCAAGTGGGAAGGAGTAGGAAATGGACAAAGCAAGGCCCAAGCCCTGACAGAGGATGAGCCACCACTGACCAAGGGGGGGGGGGGGGTAAGCTGACCCACGAAGAGAATTAGAAGCACATCCTGGGGGACCACAGCCAGAGTCAACAAATGCCTCCAGCCTCAGGCCCAGGCCAGTTTGGACAGTCTCAGGAGGAGGGTCTGGACCGCCAAGACCATAATCCTGCCCTGGCTGTGCATTTTCTCCTTGTATGGCTGAGAGTGGACAGCTGACAGATCTATGGTTTCAAAAGAAAAAGGTGAAGCTGACACTAAACCAAGAGAAGAAATGGCAGAACCTTGCTGAGAAGAATTCTCAGCTATCAGGAAAACCTGCCAGAAAGGCTGCAAGGAGGCCTGGTCCACAACTGCTTGGCTGAAGGCTGCCAGCTCAGTTCGTGGGTGTCAGAAAGGCTTGGTTGGTGGATAAGCTTGGGGCTGGAGGCCCGTGTTCATGTCCCAACTCCACCGCTTCCTAGTGATAATGAGCAAGTTACTTATGCTCTCCAAGCCTCCATTTTCTCATACATAAAATGAGGATAATAATAATCCCTATCTTGTAGAGTTACGGAGAAGTTAAAAGGATATATTGCATGGAGCATGAATAACACTGAATTATTATTATCTTTTCTTTCTCTTTTCATCTTCCTGGGAGCCAGATCCATTATTTGCATTTATATTAGAAGAGAAGAGGAACGGAATGATAAGTAAACAGTTATTTATTGAGTCTCTGCCCCATGCTTTACACTAACTGCCCTCTTAATCTTCCCCAGGGCCCACGAGGAGGGCAGTAAGATCTTTCACTTGCAGAGAAGTTGTAACTCAGAGAAGCTAAGCCACTTGTGTAAGATCTAACTTGAAGCAGACAAAGAATTCTGTATTCTTCCAAAATTCCTGCCCAATCCAGCAGTCAGGCCTCCCCCAGCCCGTGCTGCCTTCCCAGGCCCAAATGCCCACAAACTCAGTGCCATGGCCCCTACACACCTGCCGCCATGGGAACCGGGCTCCTCGCCCCTCAGTCACGCAGAACTGGAACACTGTCCTGGTTTTACTAGCCAAGCTGACCCAGGCCAGGACAGAATCAGATCTGCCATGCCTGAGCTCAGGTCACAGGCACCCTATTGACAGAGGGACGCCACATGCAGCGTCCACGGCCTAGCAAAACATGGGAATTCAGAGGAAAACACTGATCAGAAAACTCTCTGTGTGTGCTTCTGTGCCACAGGGACTTTCTGGAGCTGAAGGAAGCCTGTGAGGGTAGAGAGAACCCAGAGGGATGAGGGGCTGGGAAGCATGTTAGTGAAGCGGGATCATGGGGGTGGAATCTGTGGTGGGGTGGGGAGTTGGGGGAGACTCTTTCATACTACATGTCCTATAAGACTCCCTAACATGGCTTAGCCCTTTCACTCCACGAAGTAGGATACTGAGGCTCAGACGTGCCAGAGAGAGGCTGCTTCGCGGGACAGAAAGAGCTGGGCTTGTGATTCTCTGAGATCCTTGCTCCAATTCTAGTTTCTTTACTCACTTTGCTGTGTGATCTAAGACAAGTGTAATAACACAACTACAGCTCACGTTCACGGAGTGCTTAGTAAGGGCGAAGCCCTGTCTTAAGCTTTGAACATTTATTACCCCACTGCATCCTCAGAGTAACCCTAGGAGATAGGATCCATTATGTTCTCGCTTTCACGGCTGTGACTGAGGCACTGAGCAGACTCCCACCTCTTCTTGGGGCTCAGAGTGCTCAGCAGACGTCCTAAGGCCACCTTGGGCAGACCCTTGTCCTTTGTAGCCCAGGGAGACTTTGGCAATCAAAGGGCCAATGTCAGAATTTTTTTTTTCTATTAAAAACACTTCTCTGGGTAAAGCTGTGTGAAGGAGGTTCCTAGAGAGACGTTCATGAAGTTTGTGAAGGGCAGGGGCAGTGTGGCTGGAGCCCTGTCTGCTAAACCTGATCACCAAGACTCCCTCCTATTCAAAGGATCAGTGCTCCCCTCCCCCATGCTGGGCTCTGTATTTCCAGAACCTTGGGCTTTGCTCTCTAAGAGCCTCAGCTGTGTTGAAACTCTGTAGAATTCAGGGGAAATCTGTGCTGGGTCAGAGCCCGTGTAGTTATCCCTGTGGGAGTTTCCAGCTTTGTGTGGGCTCGATGTCAACAATTTGTATCCGAGAAACTCTAGAGCTGGTCAAGGGCCAAAGTTCTCTTTACCCTTCCCAGGTTATTGGCAAGACAACTCAAAGTTCACATTTTTACGAAAGAAAGAGATTTGATTGTCATGAGAGGAAAGAGCTGATGTTTGTCTGATGCCGGGCGTGTGCAGGGCGTTTACGTTCGTCCTCTCACATGGCTCTCACGCTAGAGGGTGGGGTGGGGAACACGATCCCCATTTTATGTTATTTTATTATTTTATTTTTATTTTTATTTTTTGGCATGGCATGTGCTATCTTAGATCCCCAACCAGGGATCGAACCTGCACCCCCTGCATTGGAAGCACGGAGTCTTAACCACTGGACCGCCAGGGAAGTCCCACAATCCCCATGTTAGAGAATGGAGAACTGAGCTGGCCACGTCACCCAGTGAATAGTAAAACTGGGAGATTCTTCTCTTTCCAAAGCTAATGATCTTTTCACTGCCTATGATTCCTTGCTAAATTTCCAACCAAGAGACAGTATCATGTAGTGGTCTAAGAGTATAAACCGGGAGGCAGCTTCAAGATGGCAGAGGAGTCAGACATGGAGATCACCTTCCTCCCCACAAATACATCAGAAATACATCTACATGTGGAACAACTCCTACAGAACACCTCCTGAACGTTGGCAGAAGACCTCAGACCTCCCAAAAGGCAAGAAACTCCCCACATACCTGGGTAGGGCAAAAGAAAAGAGAAAAAACAGACAAAAGAATAGGGAAGGGACCTGCACCTCTGCAAGGGAGCTGTGAAGGAGGAAAGGTTTCCACACACTAGAAGCCCCTTCACGGGCGGAGACTGCGGGTGGTGGAGTGGGGAAGCTTCGGAGTCACGGAGGAGAGCGCAGCAACAAGGGTGCGGAGGGCAAAGCAGAGAGATTGCCGCACAGAGGATCTGTGCCGACCAGCACTCACCAGCCCGAGAGGCTTGTCTGCTCACCCGCCGGGGCGGGTGGGGGCTGGGAGCTGAGGCTCCGGCTTCGGAGGTCAGATCCCAGGGAGAGGACTGGGGTCGGCTGCGTGAACACAGCCTGAAGGGGCTAGTGCGCCACGGCTAGCCGGGAGAGAGTCCAGGAAAAAGTCTGGAGCTGCCTAACAGGCACAAGACCATTGTTTTGGGGTGCACAAGGAGAGGGGATTCAGAGCACCGCCTAAATGAGCTCCAGAGACGGGCGTGAGCCGTGGCTATCAGCGCAGACCCCAGAAACAGGCATGAGATGCTAAGGCTGCTGCTGCCGCCACCAAGAAGCCTGTGTGCGAGCACAGGTCACTAACCACACCTCCCCTCCCAGGAGCCTGTGCAGCCAGCCACTGCCAGGGTCCCGTGATCCAGGGGCAACTTCCCCGGGAGAACGCATGGCACTCCTCAGGCTGGTGCGTCACGCCGGCCTCTGCCCCCACAGGCTCGCCCCGCATCCGTAACCCTCCTTCCCCCAGCCTGAGTGAGCCAGAGCCCGCAAATCAGCTGCTCCTTTAACCCAGTCCTGTCTGAGCAAGAACAGATGCCCTCAGGCGACCTACACGCAGAGTCAGGTCCAAATCCAAAGCTGAACCCCAGGAGCTGTGCGAACAAAGAAGAGAAAGGGAAATCTCTCCCAACAGCCTCAGGAGTAGCGGATTAAATCCCCATAATCAACTTGATGTACCCTGCATCTGTGGAATACTGGAATAGAAAACGAATTATCCTAAAATTGATGCGGTGGGAGAGAGGTAGGAAGTGAGAATTTGACTGTGAAGGAGCACAAGGGAACTTTTTGGAGTGAGGGAAAAATTTTATATCTTTCATAAAATGTTGTATATCTTGATTGTGCTGGTGGTTACAAAGTGCATAAATTTGTCAACACTCATTAAAACTGTACGCTCAAAACGGGTATATTTTATTGTATGTTAATTATACCTGAATAAAGTTGATTTTAAAACCAAAAAAAAAATTGATGTGGTGGACTTTGGGAGCAATGATATATATTTTTTCCCCCTTTCTCTCTTTTTGTGAACGTGTATATGTATGCTTCCTTGTGTGATTTTGTCTGTATAGCTTTGCTTTTACAATTTGTCCTAGGGTTCTGTCTGTCTGGTTTTTTGTGTTTTTTTTTAGTATAGTTTTTAGTGTTTGTATCATTGGAGTATTTGTTTTTGGTTTGGTTGCTCTCTTCTTTCTTTCTTTTTTTTTCGTTTTTAAAATTACTTTTTAATTTTTTAAATTTTTAATAATTATTATTTATGTTTCATTTTAATTATTTTATTTTATTCTTTCTTTCTTTCTTTCTTTTTTTCTCCCTTTTCTTCTGAGCCATGTGGCTGACAGGGTCTTGGTGCTCTGACCGGGTATCAGGCATGTGCCTCTGAGGTGGGAGAGCCAAGATCACGACATTGGTCCACCAGAGACTTCCCGGCTACACATAATATCAAATGGCGAAAGCTCTCCCAGAGATCTCCATCTCAATGATAAGACCCAGCTCCACTCAATGACCAGCAAGCTACAGTGCTGGACACCCTATGCCAAACAACTATCAAGACAGGAGCACAACCCACCCAGTAGCAGAGAGGCTGACTAAAATCATAATAAGGTCACAGACACCCCAAAACACACCACCGGACATGGTCCTGCCCAACAGAAAGACAAGATCCAGCCTCATCCTCCAGAACACAGGCACTAGTCCTCTCCACCAGGAAGCCTACACAACCCACTGAACCAACCTTAGCCACTGGGGGCAGACACCAAAACAATGGGAACTACACACCTGCAGCCTGTGAAAAGGAGACCCTAAACACAGTAAGTTAAGCAAAATGAAAAGACAGAGAAACACACAGCAGATGAAGGAGCAAGATAAAAACCCACCAGACCAAACAAATGAAGAAGAAATAGGCAGTCTACCTGAAAAACAATTCAGAGTAATGAGAGTAAAGCTGATCCAAAATCTTGAAAATAGAATGGAGAAAATACAAGAAACATTTAACAAGGACCTAGAAGAACTGAAGAGCAAACAAACAATCATGAACAAAACAATAAATGAAATTTAAAATTCTCTAGAATGAATCAATATCAGAATAACTGAGGCAGAAGAATGGATAAGTGACCTGTAAGATAAAATAGTGGAAATAACTACCACAGAGCAGAATAAAGAAAACAGAATGAAAAGAATTGAAGACAGTCTCAGAGACCTCTGAGAAAACATTAAACACACCAACATTCAAATGATAGGGGTCCCAGAAGAAGGAGAGAAAAAGAAAGGGACTGGGAAAATATTTGAAGAGATTATTGTTGAAAACTTCCCTAATATGGGAAAGGATATAGTTAATAAAGTCCAGGAAGTGCAGAGAGTCCCATACAGGATAAATCCAAGGAGAAACACGCCAAGACACATATTAATCAAACTATCAAAAATTAAATACAAAGAAAAAATATTAAAAGCAGCAAGGGAAAAACAACAAATAACACACAAGGGAATCCCCATAAGGTTAACAGCTGATCTTTCAGCAGAAACTCTGCTAGCCAGAAGGGAGTGGCACAACATATTTAAAGTGATGAAAGGGAAAAACCTACAGCCAAGATTACTCTACCCAGCAAGGATCTCATTCAGATTTGATGGAGAAATTAAAACATTTTCAGACAAGCAAAAGCTGAGAGAATTCAGCACCACCAAACCAGCATTACAACAAATGCTAAAGGAACTTCTCTAGGCAGGAAACACAAGAGAAGGAAAAGACCTACAATAACAAACCTAAAACAATTATGAAAATGGTAATAGGAACACACATATAGATAATTACCTTAAATGTAATTGGATTAAATGTTCCAACCAAAAGACATAGACTGGCTGAATTGATACAAAAACAAGACCCGTAAATATGCAGTCTACAAGAGACCCACTTCAGACCTAGGGACACATACAGACTGAAAGTGAGGGGATGGAAAAAGATACTCCATGCAAATGGAAATCAAAAGAAAACTGGAGTAGCAATTCTCATATCAGACAAAATAGACTTTAAAATAAAGACTATTACAAGAGACAAAGAAGGACACTACATAATGATGAAGGGATCGATCCAAGAGGAAGATATAACAATTGTAAATATTTATGCACCCAACATAGGAGCACCTCAATACATAAGGCAAATACTAACAGCCATAAAAGGGGAAATCGACAGTAACATGATCATAGTAGGGGACTTTAACACCCCACTTTCACCAATGGACAGATCATCCAAAATGAATGTAAACAAGGAAACACAAGGTTTAAATGATATATTAAACAAGATGGACTTAATTGATATTTATAGGACATTCCATCCAAAAACAACGGAATACACTTTCTTCTCAAGTGCTCATGGAACATTCTCCAGGATAGATCAGACCTTGAGTCACAAATCAAGCCTTGGTAAAATTAAGAAAATTGAAATCGTATCAAGTATCTTTTCTCACCACAACGCTATGAGACTAGATATCAATTACAGGGAAAAATCTGTAAAAAATACAAACACGTGGAGGCTAAACAATACACTACTTAATAATCAAGAGATCACTGAAGAAATCAAAGAGGAAATCAAAAAATATCTAGAGACAAATGACAATGAAAACACAATGACCCAAAACCTATGGGATGCAGCAAAAGCAGTACTAAGAGGGAAGTTTATAGCAATACAATCATACTTCAAGAAACAAGAAACCTCTCAAATAAACAACCTAACCTTACACCTAAAGCAATTAGAGAGCAAAGAACAAAAAAGCACCAGTTAGCAGAAGGAAAAAAAATTATAGTGATCAGATCAGAAATAAATGAAAAAGAAATGAAGGCAATGATAGCAGAGATCAATAAAACTACAAGCTGATTCTTTGAAAAGATAAACCATTAGCCAGACTCATCAAGAAAAAAAGGGAGAAGACTCAAATCAATAGAATTAGAAATGAAAAAGGAGAAGTAACAACTGACATGGCAGAAATACAAAGGATCATGAGAGATTACTACAAGCAACTATATGCCTATAAAATGGACAACCTGGAAGAATTCGACAAATTCTTAGAAAAGCCCAACCTTCCGTGACTGAACCAGGAAGAAATAGAAAATATAAACAGACCAATCACAAGAACTGAAATTGAGACTGTGATTAAAAATCTTCCAACAAACAAAAGCCCAGGACCAGATGGCTTCACTGGCGAATTCTATCAAACATTTAGAGAAGAGTTAACACCTATCCTTCTCAAACTCTACCAAAATATAGCAGAGGGAGGAACACTCCGAAATTCATTCTGCGAGGCCACCATCACCCTGATACCAAAACCAGACAAAGATGTCACACACACAAAAAAAAAACTACAGGCCAATATCACTGATGAACATAGATGCAAAAATCCTCAACAAAATACGAGCAAACAGAATCCAACAGCACATTAGAAGGATCATACACCATGATCAAATGGGGTTTATCCCAGGAATGCAAGGATTCTTAAATATACACAAATCAATCAATGTGATACACCATATTAACAAGCTGAAGGAGAAAAACCATATGATCATCTCAATAGATGCAGAAAAAGCTTTAACAAAATTCAACACCCACTTATGATAAAAATGTTCCAGAAAGTAGGCATAGAGGGAACTTACCTCAACATAATAAAGGCCATATATGACAAACTCACAACCAACAGCATTCTCAATGGTGGCAAACTGAAACCATTTCCACTAAGATCAGGAACAAGACAAGGTTGCCCAATCACACTATTATTATTCAATATAGTTTTGGAAGTTTTAGCCACAGCACTCAGAGAAGAAAAAGAAATAAAAGGAATCCAGATTGGAAAAGAAGAAGTAAAGCTGTCACTGTTTGCAGATGACATGATACTATACATAGAGAATCCTAAAGATGCTACCAGAAAACTACTAGAGCTAATCAATGAATTTGGTAAAGTAGCAGGATACACAACTAATGCACAGAAATCTCTTGCATTCCTATACACTAATGATGAAAAATCTGAAAGAGAAATTAAGGAAACACTCTCATTTACCATTGCAACAAAAAGAATAAAATACCTAGGAATAAACCTACCTAAGGAGACAAAAGACCTGTATGCAGAAAACTATAAGACACTGATGAAAGAAATTAAAGATGATACAAACAGATGGAGAGATATACCATGTTCTTGGATTGGTAGAATCAACATTGTGAAAATGACTATACTACCCAGAGCAATCTACAGATTCAACGTATATCCCTATCAAACTACCAATGACATTTTTCACAGAACTAGAACAAAAAATTTCACAATTTGTATGGAAACACAAAAGACTCCAAATAGCCAAAGCAGTCTTGAGAAAGAAAAACGGAGCTGGAGGAATCATGCTCCCTGACTTCAGAGTATACTACAAAGTTACAGTAATCAAGACAGCATGGTACTGGCACAAAAACAGAAATATAGATCAATGGAACAGGATAGAAAGCCCAGAGATAAACCCACGCATGTATGGTCACCTTATTTTTGATAAAGGATGCAAAAATATACAATCGAGAGAAGACAGCCTCTTCAATAAGTGGTGCTGGGAAAACTGGACAGCTACACATAAAAGAATGAAATTAGAACACTCCCTAACACCATGCAGAAAAATAAACTCAAAATGGATTAAAGACCTAAATGTAAGGCCAGACAGTATGAAACTCTTAGAGGAAAACATAGGCAGAACACTCTATGACATAAATCACAGCAAGATCCTTTTTGACCCACCTCTTAGAGAAATGGAAATAAAGACAAAAATAAACAAATGAGACCTAATGAAACTTAAAAGCTTTTGCACAGCAAAGGAAACCATAAACAAGGTGGAAAGACAACCCTCAGAATGAATGGGAGAAAATATTTGCAAATGAAGCAACTGACAAAGGATTAATCTCCAAAATTTACAAGCAGCTCATGCAGCTCAATATCAAAAAAAGAAACAACCCAATCCAAAAATGGGCAGAAGACCTAAGTAGACAGTTCTCCAAAGAAGATATACAGATAGCCAACAAACACATGAAAGAATGCTCAACATCACTAATCATTAGAGAAATGCAAATCAAAACTACAGTGAGGTATCACCTCACACCAGTCAGAATGGCCATCAGCAAAAAATCTACAAACAATAAATGCTGGAGAGAGTGTATAGAAAAGGCAACCCTCTTTCACTGTTGGTGGGAATGTAACTTGATATAGCCACTATGGAGAACAGTATGGGGGTTCCTTAAAAAACTAAAAATAGAACTACCATATGACCCAGCAATCCCACTATTGGGCATATACCCTGAGAAAACCATAATTCAAAAAGACTCTTGTACCACAATGTTCATTGCAGCTCTATTACAATAGCCAGGACATGGAAACAACCTAAGTGTCCATTGACAGATGAATGGTTAAGGAAGATGTGACACATATATACAATGGAATATTACTCAGCCCTTAAAAAGTAACGAAATTGAGTTATTTGTAGTGAGGTGGATGGACCTAGAGTCTGTCATACAGAGTGAAGTAAGTCAGAAAGAGAAAAACAAATACCATATGCTAACACATATATGGAATCTAAAAAAATAATGGTTCTGAAGAACATAGGGGCAGGACAAGAATAAAGATGCAGACATAGAGAATGGACTTGTGGACATGGGGAGGGGGAAGAGTAAGCTGGGACAAAGTGAGAGAGTGGCATGGACTTATATATACTACCAAATGTAAAATAGATAGCTAGTGGGAAGCAGTCGCATAGCACAGGGAGATCAACTCGGCGCTCTGTGACCACCTATAGGGGTGGGATAGGGAGGGTGGGAGGGAGATGCAAGAGGGAGGTGATATGGGGATATATATCTATGTATAGCTGAGTCACTTTGTTATAAAGCAGAAACTAACACACCACTGTGGGGCAATTATACTCCAATAAAGATGTTAAAAAAAAAAAAAAAAGAGTATAAACTGACTGGGTTTAAATCCTGGCCCAATCATGATTATCTCTGTGACTTTGGGTAAGTTACTTAATCTCTCTTAACCTCAGTTTCCTCATATGTAAAATGAAGCTGTTAGTACTAGTACTTGCTTCATAGGACTCTTGTGAGTTTATTTATTTATTTGTTTATTTAATGCCTATTATAAAACTAACACACTTGCTATAGAAAGTCAGTCATAAGTTTGACTCTGAGCTTTTCAGTAATCAATTCTACAATAAAAGGGAAACATTGTGGTCAGTTACACAATTCCCAGTGTCTGTATATAGAAACTGTCCAATTGTTCATGAGCCCCACAATGATTCAGGAGGGTGAAGTCAGAGAGCAATATTTCCTGGGACTCCTTGTAAAGGTAACTGTGCTATGTAACAACCCATATCTTCAACAGCATGCTTACAACAAAAGAAATAGCAAGATTTGTAAAAACTGTTTATCTTGTCCCTCAGCTAGTCTGGGGTAACTAAAAAAAGCACATTTTCATTAAAAAAAGTAGTTTACAGGGGGTGCTGAGTGGTATTAAAAGAAATAAATAGTAATAGTCCTCAAATGTTCAGAAATTCTTACGAAAGACAATATGATGCTGCGTTGCCCCAGTGCCTCTTGGTCTCCAGAGGGTTCTCTATGACCTTTCAGAAACAGCTCATAGACCTCCATTGGGCACAAGTGGTTTTGAAACAGTAAGAAGAGATGTTAAGTGGATTCAGGAAAGAAAATGTGATAGTTGGATGATGAACTAATGACTTGATTAAACTTCCAGTTTCTTTGCACCCAGCTATCTTTTGTTTTTTAATTTTTAATTTAATTTTATTTATTTTTTTATACAGTAGGTTCTTATTAGTCATCAATTTTATACACATCAGTGTATACATGTCAATCCCAATCGCCCAATTCATCACAGCACTACCACCCCCACCCACCGCTGCTCTTCCCCCTTGGTGTCCATACGTTTGTTCTCTACATCTGTGTCTCAATTTCTGCCCTGCAAACTGGTTCATCTGTACCATTTTTCTAGGTTCCACATATATGCGTTAATATACGATATTTGTTTTTCTCTTTCTGACTTACTTCACTCTGTATGACAGTCTCTAGATCCATCCACGTCTCAACAAATGACCCAATTTCGTTCCTTTTTATGGCTGAGTAATATTCCATTGTATATACGTACCACATCTTCTTTATCCATTCGTCTGTCGATGGGCATTTAGGTTGCTTCCATGACCTGGCTATTCTAAATAGTGCTGCAATGAACATTGGGGTGCATGTGTCTTTTTGAACTATGGTTTTCTCTGGGTATATGCCCAGTAGTGGGATTGCTGGATCATATGGTAATTCTATTTTTAGTTTTTTAAGGAACCTCCATAATGTTCTCCATAGTGGCTGTATCAATTCACATTCCCACCAACAGTGCAAGAGGGTTCCCTTTTCTCCACACCCTCTCCCGCATTTGTTGTTTGTAGATTTTCTGATGACACCCATTCTAACTGGTGTGAGGTGGCACCTCATTGTAGTTTTGATTTGCATTTCTTTAATAATTAGTGATGTTGAGCAGCTTTTCATATGCTTCTTGGTCATCTGTATGTCTTCTTTGGAGAAATGTCTGTTTAGGTCTTCTGCCCATTTTTGGATTGGGTTGTTTGTTTTTTTAATATTGAGCTGCATGAGCTGTTTATAGATTTTAGAGATTAATCCTTTGTCCGTTGATTAATTTGCATATATTTTCTCCCATTCTGAAGGTTGTAGTTTCATCTTGTTTATGGTTTCCTTTGCTGTGCAAAAGCTTTTAAGTTTCATTAGGTCCCACTTGTTTATTTTTGTTTTTATTTCCATTACGTTAGGAGGTGGATCAAAAAAGAGCTTGCTGTGATTTATGTCAAAGAGTGTTCTTCCTATGTTTTCTTCTAAGAGTTTTGTAGTGTCCGGTCTTACATTTAGGTCTCTAATCCATTTTGAGTTTACTTTTGTGTATGGTGTAAGGGAGTGTTCTAATTTCATTCTTTTACATGTAGCTGTCCAGTTTTCCCAGCACCACTTATTGAAGAGATTGTCTTTTCTCCATTGTATATCCTTGCCTCCTTTGTCATAGATTAGTTGACCATAGGTGCGTGGGTTTATCTCTGGGCTTTCTATCTTGTTCCATTGATCTGTATTTCTGTTTTTGTGCCAGTACCATATTGTCTTCATTACTGTAGCTTTGTAGTACAGTCTGAAGTCAGGGAGTCTGATTCCTCAACTCCGTTTTTTTCCCTCATGACTGCTTTGGCTATTCGGGGTCTTTTGTGTCTCCAAACAAATTTTAAGATTTTTTTGCTCTAGTTCTGTAAAAAATGCCATTGGTAATTTGATAGGGATTGCATTGAATCTGTAGATTGCTTTGGATAGTATAGTCATTTTCTCAATATTGATTTTTCCAATCCAAGAACATCGTACATCTCTCCATCTGTTGGTATCATCTTTAATTTCTTTCATCAGTGTCTTATAGTTTTTTGCATACAGGTCTTTTATCAAAGAACCAGCTTTTAGTTTTATTGATCTTTTCTCTTGTTTTCTTTGTTCCTATTTCATTTATTTCTGCTCTGATCTTTATGATTTCTTTCCTTCTGCTAACTTTGGGTTTTGTTTGTTCTTCTTTCTATATTTCCTTTATGTGTAACTTTAGATTTTTTATTTGAGATTTTTCTTGTTTCTTGAGGTAGGCTTGTATAGCTATAAACTTCCCTCTTAGAATTGCTTTTGCTGTGTCCCATAGGTTTTGAATCATCGTGTTTTCATTGTCATTTGTCTCTAGGTATTTTTTGATTTCCTCTTTGATTTCTTCAGTGATCTCTTGGTAATTTAGTAACGTATTGTTTAGCCTCCATGTGTTTGTGTTTTTTATGCTTTGTTCTCTGTAATTCATTTCTAATCTCATAGTGTTGTGGTCAGAAAAGATGCTTGATATGATTTCAATTTTCTTAAATATACTGAGGGTTGATTTGTGACCCAAGATGTGATCTATCCTGGAGAATGTTCCGTGCGCACTTGAGAAGAAAGTGTAATCTGCTGTTTTTGTATGGAGTGTTCTATAAATATCAATTAAATCTATCTGGTCTATTGTGTCATTTAAAGCTTCTGTTTCCTTATTTATTTTCATTTTGGATGATCTGTCCATTGGTGTAAGTGAGGTGTTAAAGTCCCCCACTATTATTGTGTTACTGTCGATTTCCTCTTTTAGAGCTGTTAGCAGTTGCCTTATGTATTGAGGTGCTCCTATGTTGGGTGCATATATATTTATAATCGTTATGTCTTCTTCTTGGATTGATCCCTTGATCATTATGTAGTGTCCTTCCTTGTCTCTTGTAACATTCTTTATTTTAAAGTCTATTTTATCTGATATGAGTATTGCTACTCCAGCTTTCTTTTGATTTCCATTTGCATGGAATATCTTTTTCCATCCCCTCACTTTCAGTCTGTATGTGTCCCTAGGTCTGAAGAGGGTCTCTTGTAGACAGCATATATATGGGTCTTGTTTTTGTATCCATTCAGCAAGCCTGTGTCTTTTGGTTGGAGCATTTAATCCATTCACCTTTAAGGTAATTATCCATATGTATATTCCTATGACAATTTTCTGAATTGTTTTGGGTTTGTTTTTGTAGGGTCTTTTCTTCCCTTGTATTTCCCACTTAGAGGAGTTCCTTTAGCATTTGTTGTAGAGCTGGTTTGGTGGTGCTGAATTCTCTTAGCTTTTGCTTGTCTGTAAAGCTTTTGATTTCTCCATCGAATCTGAATGAGATCCTGCTGGGTAGATTAATCTTGGTTGTATGTTCTTCCCTTTCATCACTTTAAGTATATCATATCATTGCCTTCTGGCTTGTAGAGTTTCTGCTGAGAAATCAGCTGTTATCCTTATGGGAGTTCCCTTGTATGTTATTTGTCTTTTTTTCCCTTTCTTTTTTCAATAATTTTTCTTTGCCTTTAATTTTTGCCAATTTGATTACGATGTGTCTCGGCATGTTTCTCCTTGGGTTTATCCTGTGTGGGACTCTCTCACTTCCTGGACTTGGGTGACTATTTCCTTTCCCATGTTTGGGAAGTTTTCGACTATAATCTCTTCAAATATTTTCTCTGGTCCTTTCTCTCTCTCTTCTCCTTCTGGGACCCCTATAATGTGAATGTTGTTGCATTTAATGTTATCCCAGAGGTCTCTTAGGCTGTCTTCATTTCTTTTCATTCTTTTTTCTTTATTCTCTTCTGCAGCAGTGAATTCCACCATTCTGTCTTCCAGGTCACTTATGCATTCTTCTGCCTCAGTTATTCTGCATTGATTTCTTCTAGTGTAGTTTTCATTTCAGTTATTGTATTGTTCATCTCCGTTTGTTTGTTCTTTAATTCTTCTAGGTCTTCTTAAACATTTCTTGCATCTTCTCGATCATTGCCTCCACTCTTTTTCCAAGGTCCTGGATCATCTTCACTATCATTATTCTGAATTCTTTATCTGGAACGTTGGCTATCTCCACTTCATTTAGTTGTTTTTTGGCTTTTTTTTCTTGTTCCTTCATCTGGTACATAGCCCTCTGCGTCTTCACCTTGTCTATCTTTCTGTGAATGTGGTTTTTGTTCCACAGGCTGTAGGATTGTAGTTCTTCTTGCTTCTGCTCTCTGCCCTCTGGTGGATGATGCTATTTAAGAGGCTTGTGCAAGTTTCCTGATGGGAGGGACTGGTGGTGGGTAGAGCTGACTGTTGCTCTGGTGGGCAGAGCTCAGTAAAACTTTAATCCGCTTGACTGCTGATGGGTGGGGCTGGGTTTCCTCCCTGTTGGTTGTTTGGCCCGAGGCAACCCAATACTAGAGTGGAGTCTCTGTTACCCCCTTTCTTGTCAGAGTTCTGCAAACAAATCCCACTAGCCTTCAAAGTCTGCTTCTCTAGGAATTCCTCCTTCCGTTGCCGGACCCCCAGGTTGGGAAGCCTGACGTGGCACTCAGAACCTTCACTCCAGTGGGTGGACTTCTGTGGTATAAGTGTTCTCCAGTCTGTGAGTCACCCACCCAGCAGTTATGGGATTTGATTTTACTGTGATTGCACCCCTCCTACCATGTCATTGTGGCTTCTCCTTTGTCTTTGGATGTGGGGTATCTTTTTTGGTGAGTTCCAGTGTCCTCCTGTCAATGACTGTTCAGCAGTTAGTTTTGATCCTAGTGTTCTCGCAAGAGCGAGTGAGAGCACGTCCTTCTACTCCACCATCTTGGTTCAGGTCCTGTGATTTTAAAATAGGTTAATATATGAGGAATTTTTAGACCACGGACCATAACATAATGTCAACTATTTTAATCATATATCTTGATTGAAGAAACTCACTGCTGTTTTCCCAGGTATGTAGTGTACCCTGGGGGAAGGTAGTATTATACAACAAGCCAGTCTCTGTGCTGGGAACGTGCTTCAGATTCATTAGCCCATTGTGTCTCCCCAGGAATCCTATGAGTGAGGGATTTTACAAATGAGGAAATTGACGACTAGAGAAGTTAGCCACATGACAAATGTTGCACAGCTACAGAGTATTAGAGCTGGAACTCAAATCCCAGCTTGGCCCCAGCACTTCCACTTTCTCTTTTATCACTCTACCCACCGACTATGGATGGAAGTGGAATAGCCCAGCAAGGGAGCATGTTTGCGTTCATGTGACTAGGGGCCAGCTAGGGAAAGGGGAGTTGCCATCTGACTGGTGTGGTTCCATTTCACAAAAGCATTATTTCCTGACAGGTTCTCTGCATGTTTATTATGGTTAATACTTGAAATATTCAAAGGACAAAGGAAACTGGCAGTTCAGGAGACTCCTGTAATGATTTGAAACTTGAAGACATTGGTCTGTATTTGTTTATTGTCTGCCTACTATGTGCCAGACACTGAGGCTTTGAAAGTAAATGGAGAAGTGATAGAATTGATTAAATAACAACACAATGAGTGCATATTCACAAACCATGGTAAGTTGCATGAAAAAAAGTTCTAGAGTGTTGAAAACGATAGACGGAGGGTCTGATCTGATCTAGCTGGGACGCAAGAGACAGCATGCGGAGGTCTAAAGGAAGATGAGAAGTTCACCAGATAAAGAAGAAGATAAATATTACAGAGAGAAAAGGCAGCATGTGCCAAGGCCCTGAGGATAAGGGAACATAGATTATTTGAGGGCGTGAAAGATTCCCACTGTGTCTAGAGGACAGAAATAGAGGGGAGAAGGGATTCAAGATGAGGCTGGAAAGCTAGGAAGAAACCAGAGTGTGCAGAACATTGGTGAGCATCCAGAATTAGTCTTTGCTCTAAGAGAATGGAAAGGGATTTAGTTCAAAAGAATTAGGATTTTTGATAGACTGTAAAAATTCAAGTCATCTGTTTAGGATACGGTTTATGCAACAGTACCCATCATATTGTGAAGAGATGGCAAAGTCTTCCGCTTGCCTGCCAACTCTGAAAGGTAATGAGTGGCCATGGGAATAATGTGTTGGGGACTCTGTGGGTATATCTGGATCCAGTGGGAATAAGTATTGTCCGTTGATGATGTATGCCTGGGGCAGGCCGGAGTTGGCTGCTCTAACAGTGGCTGCATAAAGTACAGTGGCTCAGACTGACCCAGGTTTGACTCACAGCTCTGCCACTTGTTGCCTGTCAGAATGTAGGCAGTTTACTTAATAACTCAGAATCTCTGCTTCCCAAGCTGTAGAATAAACAAAGCAGCACTCACCTGCAAGAGATTTTGTGAGGATTATAAGAATTAAAATGTTAAACAATCCCCCATGATGGACTCCATAATAATAAGCTCCCTTAGTATGCAAAGGAAATTGGGGAATATAATCATGGAATAATAAATGTTGAAATTACCTTAGAGTGAGAAGGAAGGAAAAAAACAGAAAGGCCAATTTATTTCATCTATTCACAACAGATTTTTGACCTGTTTTCTGTATACTGCGAAAACTCTTAGCACAGGGAACTGACAGCCAACACGTAGGCTATGTTGAATCAGGCTTCCAGGACACGGAGGAAGGTTTTGGAGAATACAAGCTGGCTTCAAGTATGAATGCTGTGCAATAGACTTTTACAGAAACAGCCAAGTGGGCAGTTTTGCGTTTTGCATTCATTTACCAGGTTTGATAACTGGGATGTAAACCAAAGTACCAAGATAGCCTTGATGTTAGACACTGAAGCAAATTTTGAGGCTGTCCACCCAGAAGGCCTGCAAACAGGAAGTAATCAGGAGCCTATTGGGTAAATCAAACACACGGAGAGGGTAAGAGGTTTGGGATGCTGAAGATTAAGAGGGGATTTGTGAAGAGGATTTCTTCAGAGAGAGCTGTTGGTGAGCTGTCAATGCCAGCCACCCCCAGCATTTCTGAATATGTAGAACCTGAAATAAGCGAGGAATAGGAAAGGAGCATAAAGTTTCTTTAACTTTTCACCTGTAAATACATAGGTGTCATAACCCATAGGGTTGAGAAAGCTAACAGGTCTGATGAGAGAGCCAGTTTTCTATGATCTTTGACAAGTATGGAGTAAGGTTCCAGAAGACTGGAAATAAGTAGCTTCTAATTATCCAAAAGTTGAATTTCAGAAATGATAAGCCTATGCCATTGATTTGGGCAAAACCCTAGAGGATATTTCTAAACATTGAGGCATGAAAATGGTCATCACTAGGAGCCAGCACTTGTCTGAGAGGATTACTGGAGTAGCCTGGTCAGGAACATGCTAAAAAGAATGTATTCTGATTTTAGAGGGAGATTTGACAATTAGGTTAATTGCAGAAATGTGGGTGCAGTGATAAGCCAGAGTCATATTTGATAACCACTTTATCCACACCCCTTCACAGCTTATTAGTCTAGGCGAGTATCCTTAAACTCATGACATAGGGCTGTGGTTCTCAGTCCTGGCCGATGGTTAGAATAAACAGGGGAAGTTTTAAAACACGTCAATACCCGGCCCTACCCTCAGAGACTCAGATTTCGTTTGTCTGGCATTGCCATCAGCTATTTGTATATTTCAACAACTCTCTAGCGTTCTAATGTACAAAGGTTTAGCACTACTTCCTTAGTGTTGTCTTCTTGGCCATAGGCTTTACAATATATTTTTAAAGAACATATTGAATGAAGACAGAGAAGCCACTTGGGTTATAGTTCAGAGTTTTAATTTGCTTATTTTAAACTTAATTCCATCACTTCCTATGTTTGAAGTGATGGAATTCAGTTTAAAATAAGCAAATAAAAACTCTCAACAAGCTAGAAAAATAAGCAGAGACCCTAACAAAATGAAACGTTACAGAGATATCATGCATATTAAATGAGTCAACACATGTAAAGAGCTTAGAGCAGAATCAGGCACATAATAAGTGTACTGCTCAGTACCGCTACCACATCCAACCCTCTTATCATATGAGGTCAATTCTATCTCCTTGCCAGAAAAACTGAGACCCAAAGAATGTGTGCCTTCCTACTCCAAGGTCATGAAGTAAGTGGCAAAGTAGGTGGGAGTTAAACCCAGTCCTGACCGACTCCAATGCCCAAGCTCTTATTTACTATCTTGGATATTAGCGTTAAATTTGATTTTAGGGCTGAAAGAGGTGTTAGAAATCACTTTATACATTTTAGAGACTCAGAGAGTTTAACTTGCCCAAGAGCACATAGACAGTGGTAAAGCCAGGACTTGGAAGTGAGTTTGATTAAAACACACACAGACACACACACACAGACACATGGAGAAAAAAATAAATAAATAAAGGAGAGAGGGAAAAAGGAAAAGCAGGCAGGCAGGCAGGCAATTCCTGTGTTGAGGGGCCTCTCCAGACCAAAAGAAATCTGGGAAGGTTCTGGCTTATCCCACAGAAATGGAAAGCATTAGTAGAGGGTTCTGGCTCTGATTAGGGAAACCCCCAAGGAAGCTTCTGAGAAATGCTCACAGAGAGGTCCTTCTGTGTTCTCACAGACAATACTAGATTCTTCTGAAGTGAAAGATTCAATTAAAAAGGTGAGCTCCCATGTCAAGGAGAATGTTAAGGGGTAGGAGTTGAAGTTTGTTTTCTTTGGCAAAGCAAAATCCAGGCCTGGAGATATGGAGAAGGATATTGCAGGTGTTTTATAGTAAAACACGAAACCTTTGACAAGGAGCTAGTTCAGAAGGACTCTGTAACGTGAGCTGTGGCTAGCTCTTGCCTCCACTTGTTAATGAAGAACTTTTAGGTCCCAGAGAGTACGCCCCAGTAGTAGGAGTCCCCAGGAGGGGTCCCACATGTACTCATGAATGAGATTTTTTGGCTACCATGTTGCTTCTACTCCATTTTTCTTTTTCTCTTCCAGCATTCCCTTTCCATGAGACTTTCATTCCATGTGATGGAGATACCTCACTCACTAGTGAGCACAGGGATTAAATGAGGTGACACATAGTAGGCACTCAACAAATCCAAGTTAGTTGTAATAACAGCATCAATAATGGAGAAAAACAACTCTGCTGGATCCTTCTGCCGATTTAAACTAGATGGCCATAGAAATTAAGAGGGACCTGTAGAAGCTAGTTTGGAATATTGGAAGGGAAAGACCATCCTTTTCTATTGATGATGGTGATTCAGACTTTAAATACAGGAGGACAACCCCATCAGGATGCAATGACAATTGCAGGCATGAGTCGCTATGTGTAACAGGGTCTCTTAAACTGACTCTTGGTGGACACTTGACCTAGAAGCCAGACTCCTCCAGCCTGCACCTCTCAGCTCCAGCTACCTTGGAGAATGAGGTTAAAGACAGCAATGCTTTAGAGGGTGTGTGCTGAGGGTCAGGGCCTGAGCTAAGTGCTCTAGACACATATGTGACCTCACTTAGGCCTCACAGCAACCTATAAAGCCAGGACTCTTACTATCATTCCTGTTAGACAGAAGGGGAAATAAACAGTCTATGGAATTAAAGAACTTGCCCAAGGAAGGGTCAGTTTTGTGATTCCAAGACATGTCCTTAACTCCTTTGGATGCCTGAGGAATCTCTGGCGGATATGCTGTACCCTGTCTTGCAGGAGGGCCTCCTCCTTCTCCCCTCATCTGCTCAGACCCTAAGACCATCCCCCCATCTTGGCCTCCTCCAGCTCTAGCCAAGGTGCTTTCCTCTGTGGGAATCTTTGTGAAGGACGAATTTAGCTTCTTGCCTCTGCATCTTTGCTTCTGAACCAGACGGAAGACTCATATGGCTCTGAGTATCGGGTCCCCAGGGAGAGTGTGTGCAAACACCAGCTGCCACTGCGGCTCCTTTTGCACACGCAGTGCTTGGAGGGGCCCAGACCCATTCTCTGAGGGGCTGAGCACACTGTCCCCCTTTTGAGTACAGAAGTGACACCTAGGGGTCATCTTGCCTTGCTTAAGATGCCTAATTCTCTGCAAGAAAAGGCGGGCTTTCCTCACCATTCCTAGCACAAACAGGCCTGATGCTGGGGAAAAAACTGCCGGCAAGAGGCAGTGCTGCCGGACAGTACTGGCTCTCCCATCCCAGCTGATTTTCCTAATTTCCTCTCTCTGGAATGGAGGCAGCATCCACCAAATTCCGTTCCTCCTGCTGGCAAGAAGGTATGGTCTCAGCAGAACCTGCATTTGCATTTTGGGGAAGAAACCTCGGTCATTTCCCGAGGTTTGAGACAGGATATCCCTGCCAGGTTTCTATGCAGGCCTTTGAAAGGCTTATCTAATTGAGCTGTCCTGTGTGTGTCTCAAACTCTCAAATCCTGCATCAGCTGCACAAGAGGAGGCCTGCCACTTCCTTGAATCCTCATGGCCTTCCAGAAAATATTTGCCTTTATCTCATGTTATTTTAAAATTCTCATAGAGAATTGTCTAGAGTCTATATTAAGGATTTCGGAGGAAGATAACTTTGACCTTCCTCTGTAACACACACCAACTCCTTGTCATCTAAGCGCAGTACAGCAAGCCAAACAATTCTGAGCTCAGAGAGACTAAGCTGAAATCACCCAAATTGCCATTGGTCATGTTTCCTGGAAATATATTCTGAAAGGGAAACTTATACCCTCAAATTCTTGGTGAGTGCTCTCAGGAACATCTATAAGGGGATGAGGGAAAGGAGACTGGGCAGATGAGAAGTTGAATTACAATGAAACAGAGAATTCAGCTGATCCCATGGGAGAGCTCTCAAGCTGGGATGGCCCTTCAGAGATGTCCTAAATTAGCTTCTCTGTACTTTGAACCTCTGCATAGACCCACCCCCAGGGAGGGGTGTGCGGAAACTGGGATGAGATAGTTATCTTTGAGAGCAATTCTTCAAGAGGAACTCAGCCATGGACCATCAGCAACCAACAAGCACTCCCTGCCGCTGGGGGTACTGAATGTCTCTGTTCTGAAGGTAGTTTGGGGTGGCACTCTGCAGCATCCACTACACAAGTTAACTCTCTCACATTACAGGAAGCAGAGTCCTAGAGCAGGAAGTTGGATGGCCCAGGGTCACATGGTAAGGTGATGAATAAAGAATAGCATTAAGCAGTCACCCACAGCAATAGAAATAAAAGCAAAAATAAACAAATAGGACCTAATCAAACTTACAAGCTTTTGCCCAACAAAGGAAACCATAAACAAAATGAAAAGACAACCTACAGAATGGGAGAAAATATTTGCAAACAATGTAACCAAAAAGAGCTTAATTTCCAAAGTATACAAACAGCTCATACAACTCAAAGCAAAAAAACAAACAACCCAATCAAAAAATGGGCAGAAGACCTAAGTAGACATTTCTCCAAAGAAGACATACAGATGGCCAAGAAGCACATGAAAAGATACTCAACATTGCTAACTATTGGGGAAATGCAAATCAAAACTACAATGGGGTATCACCTCACACCAGTCAGAATGGCCATCATCAAAATGTCTACAAATAATAAATGCCAGAGAAAACATGGAGAAAAGGGAACCTGCCTACACTGTTGGTGGGAATGTAAATTGGTACAACCACTATGGAGAATAGTATGGAGGTTCCATAAAACACTAAAAACAGAGTTACCATATGACCCAGCTATCCCACTCCTGGACATATATCTGGAGAAAACTCTAATTTGAAAGGATACACGCACCCCAGTGTTCATAGCAGCGCCATTTACAGTAGCCAAGACATGGAAGCAACCTAAATGTCCATCAGTAGACGAATGGATAAAGATGTGGTACATATATACAATGGAATATTACTCAGCCATAAAAAAGAAGGAAATAATGCCATTTGCAGCAACATGAATGGACCTAGAGATTATCATACTAAGTGAAGTAAGTCAGACAAAGAAAGACAAATATCATATGATATCACTTCTATGTGGAATCTAAGAAATAGTGCAAATGAACTTATTTACAAAACAGAAACAGACTCACACATAGAAAACAAACTTATGGTTACCAAAGGGGAAAGGGGGGTAGAGGGATACGTTAGGAATTTGGGATTAACAGATACACACTACTAAATATATAAAATAAATAACCAACAAGGACCTACTGTACAACACAGGGAGCTATATTCAATATCTTGTAATAAATTATAATGGAAAAGAGTATATATATGTATATATATATATAAAATCTGAATCACTTTGCTGTATACCAGAAACTAACACAACATTGTAAAATAACTATACTTCAATTAAAAAAAAAAAAAAACTAAACAAAACAAAACAAAAAAAGAACAGCACTCAGGACTGTGAACTTCAAAGCAGTGCTTTCCCTCTCATACCAATAACTATATCACTTGCTAAGCATCTCCTATGTGCTCGCCAACATGTTAAGCATATTATATGGATTTGCATATTAACTAATCAGACCAAACCCCAAACAGTGGGTATTATGATCTTCATTTTCTAATGGAGGAAACTGAGGTCTCAAATGGATTTAGTAGCCTAGCCAAGTGCCTAGCACACATTACACATCTCCAAATCCTGTACTCATAACCCCACCTTTACCCCCTAAAATTCACCCAGCTGCTCCCCCCTAGTGCTGCACATCATGCTGTTACCCTGATGGTTAACAATGAAACCGAGGCACAGGTTATCCTTCCCTGCCCAGCAATTCCTCACCCCCACGAGAACCACTGTTTTGGTCGCTATTTGTGATTCTTTTCTGGCACTTTGCAATTCCCATGCTCGCTTCACGAAATAATTTCTACTTTATCCAAAAAAGGAGGCCCAGGGATCACAACTCCGTGACTGAACATGGTTTCAGCCATTCAACAAATATTTATTGGGTGCTCAGTCTGGGCAACACCACGTGAAATGTTTTGCATTCCTTCTCTCAGACTGTGCTATGAGGTCAGTACTAATTCATAAATGAGGAAAGCAGAGGCTTAGAAAGTTCAATCATCTACCCAAGCTCACACAGCCTGGATTTAAATGCAGACCTGCTTCGACAGAACTGTCTTCACTTACCATCTGTTATTAAGGAAATATTTATTAAATGCCTGTGCCCTGTGCAGACATGTGCTGGGGACAGAGGTACACTCGGGACACATGCTCACATTCCTTGCCATCACTGATACTGCATTCTAGGGCAAGAGTCACAAAACAAATGCCTACAGGGGCTTTAAGTGAAGTGGTTGGGTAGGGAATATGGGGTAGTGGAGAGTAAATCCCTTGCTTCCGGGGACAGAGGCTGCTCAATTCCAGCCAAGGGTTGCCATGTGAGAATGTGGGCCCAGAGTGGCCAGATTTCCCATTCTTCAGAGGAGCCAGAAATCTGCATTCTATGTAAAATACCTTGATATTTTAAAGTTGGGAACTAATCCAATAGTTCTGTAATCACTAATGTGGGCTAAAAGGTATATAGAGGCCAGATTGAACCCTGGAGTCCATAAATGCCATCTTACACTGAAGCTGCGAGAGAGCTGGCCCTCCTGAATCCAGATCAATTTCACACCGAAAGATCAAGAGCACCCTACACTCTCCCCGAGTCTGGGGACTTTGCCCATGTTGGAAGCTTTGGATAGTGTCTCTTAAGGTTTTTTGGTAGAGGAATCCTACAGTCTCTCCAGATCACCTCTCTAATTCCTTGAAGCTCCATTTTTCCTGAGCCAAGGCTATTAGCTGACCCACTTCTGTCAGGAAATAGCTTGATTGTGGGCATCTGCAAACAGTAAGACAAGGCTACGTGACCACTGCTCAGAGCCTCCTTCCCCCTTCTCGCTCCTGCTGCCACCAGATGGTTCTGAGATAATGCCACATCTTTCCAGCAAGAAATAACATTCCTGAGCCACTCTGCTGATCCCCTGTGATCGTCCTGGGAATGCAACTTCTCAGCTTCTCCCCTCTTGTCATCACTTCCTCTGTCTTATCTTCAGAGGGCTGGGGGACCTGAGCTGGTCACCTTCCAAGGAGAGTCAATCATCCCATGCGGGGCGCTCAGGGGCTCACGTAGATCATATAAACGTGCAGTCTTGGAGTTCTGGCTCGCCCACGGATGCTTACAATGTGTTTGTGACCACCCTATCATTCCCAAAATTATTTATGATACCAATCTCACTCATTCTATCTTAAGATTCATGTTCTTTAATCAAACAAGTGCAGTTTTTGCCTCTCACAATTCCCCTGGGAGACAAAAAACAAGATGATATTAGTTCATAAACCTGGCATCCAGACAAGCTTTGATCTCTGACCCCAGCCCTTCCCTTGGTCCTCAACATGACTCCAGCCAGTTGCACAACATCTCTTTCTAGCTCTGCTGATGACAGAGAGGCAAGGAGTGGAGATCAAATCAATAGTTACTGCCTGCTCCTGGATATGAGGGAGAATTAGACCTCGGAGATGAGATCATTGTTAGCTGGAGGAAAAAGCTGTCAAGAAAAGATGGCACTATTATTCTGGATCATTCATCTTTTTAAGTGTGAAACAGATGGCTAACATGCAAAGATCTGAGGGTTTCAAACCCGGAGAATATGGAAGATACTTTGAATACGTTGCTTGACATAGGCGAATCTGGGCACTTGACACTTTCAAATTTGAGGTTTCAGTTATTTTCATGCTACCCTCCAAAGGCCATGCTGTGCCACCATTTAAAATTTTTGTTGAGGCACAAATGTGGATCACACTATGAAAAGCAAGTCATTGCAAATGAGTGAGCTTAGCTGACTGCCCAGCATCAGATTCTCTATGGTGTTTTATCTCTACTTAACACATGATTTCACTAAATTCTCACAAACAGCCCTGCTGGGCAGATATTATTACCCTCCTTTTACAGATTAATGTATAGGAGATCATGGTCTATGGCAATAGTCGTGAAGATGAGGATTTGAGAAAGTCTCAAAAAGTATCTCATTTGGATGTCAAGAATCTACTGGACTAGTTTTCCTTTTCTCTACTTGAAACAATCCAGCTAAAAGAAAAAACATAAGTGCAATAACTCGGAGAACTCTTGTAACTGTAAGTCAAGCATCAACTGAGGCCTTTGTAGGCTATAAAATCTCATTAGATATACTACAACCTTCCATTCTACCATCCACAAAGCTTCCTCACAGTGTCATCTGCCAGCCCTCTGCCCATTATACTCATATGGCCAGCTTCCCTGAATACAAGCACTACCTCTATTCCTTTGGGAATATTCCCAGGCCAACCCTTTCAAAGGTTTCTATAAAAATCCAAACAAATGTTTTAGGGTTTTGTAGACTTTGCATAAGTTTTTTTTTATTTTTTGTTTTTCTTTTTGTTTTGTTTTGGGGAGTAGTAGTTAAAGAGGAGATACATGAAGAAGTGCTCATCATGCCACCATTTTACTCACCCTCCCTCCTTTCCCCTTTTTTTATACTCTCATTCTCCAAGCCCTCTGAGAGCTACAATTCATCCTCTCTTACACAATCCTGGTCCTTTTCTTTAAAGTGGCACCAGCCGACTCTCAGACCTCAAGAGGCTTAGATTGGCCTCAAGTGAGGCTATCAAAGTGTTTTCCTGTGAAAATGTTCTTGTATCTGCTGCTGAAAGAATAAAAATCTCTCCCTTTGGTGATTTAACAATGAGAACTGTCCTAAAATGGAACAGGCTGCCCGAGGAAATAGGGAGATTGCTTTCTCTAAGTCAAACACATGGAAAAGCATTTAGGGAGACATTGGAGAAGGATTTAGATGGACGGTTATGCCAAGCTATCTTTAAGATCCTTCCAACCCAGACATCCTTTACTGCAAAAGCTCTGAGCACTCCCAGACTTTGACAGCAGACAGACCAGGACTAGAGTCCATGCTCCAACTCTCACTGGCTGCAGGGGTGTGGGCACGTAATTTTATCCCCTCCACGACTCATTTCCCACATCTGTAAAATGAGGTGATAATTAATAAATGACAAAATGTTTCTCAGCTCTTTAGCACAATGCCTGCTACACAGTAGTAGCATGATGAAAGAGGGTTGCTAGTATTGTCTGTATTTCATTGTCACTGCTTTTTTGGTCAGTTGTCCAAGTCAAGGAGGCAGTAGAATTTAATGAAAACTCAATTAGGAGTCGAAAGAAATAAACTCTGGTACCACTTTTGCTACATATTACCTGAGTGGTGTTAAACAGGCCATTTGACTGATCCGGGCCTCAGTTTCTTCACTTGAAACTGTGGGGTGATGATCTTGATCCTCCTTGACCACCTTGCACAGTTGTTATGAGAGTGACGTGAGAAAATTAAGGTAACCGTGCTTTGAGAATTTTAATTACCTTAAATATTGGTCAAAATGACAGAGTTTGCCACATCTGCCTTAGATGTCCATCCCACAGTTTCTGAGTCCTCTTTTCCCTGGTGCTTTTGGGATGTTCCCAGCTTGTCTGGGACCCACCTAGGCACACCAGCTTGTTCATGGTCCTCAAGAAATAACCCCAAATCTACCCTCAATCCCTCCTCCCTCCCTTGAAAAGCTTGCTGTTCAGTGGTCCCTACCCTGCTGGTTCAAGAACTTATTAATGACTTTGTAAGCTACCATTCTCTGAGAACATAATTGTATTTTCAATTGGAGTCTTCTAGAGACATGATCCCATAAACCAACAGGAAGATAAGGACGGTGGAATTATTTTAGAGACGATATATCTACTGGCATCCATGCAAAATCAGCCTGTTTCATCTAGAGGTAGGCCAATTCCACTCTTTTTTGTCCTATTGGCGCTTCTATCCAAAGCCCCCGTTGATCAGCCATGAGATCCATGGACAGTCATATCCTTGGAAGAGCTTTCATTTTATACCAACCTACCTCTTCTTTATGGACAGAGGCAGAGTCATGGATCAGATGACCTTGAGACTTCCCTTCCAATTCTTGGAATTGAATATCAGAATGATTAGAAGCAAAGAGACTACAACCCTTTCTCATTTCTTCAACAACAAACACTTACTAAACTCCTACAGTAAACCAGGCACTGTGCCAGAATCTGAGCATGCGAAGCTGAATAAATGCAAACATAGCCCTAACCAGGGTGCCAACCTCTTTCCATGAAGCTAAGTAAAATTACCACTAAGTTCTAATATTTGAAAGAAAAAAAAACAAACTTTTTACGTGCAGCTTCTCATTTGTTGTTCAAATAACTCTGTGATCTAATAACTGATCTGTCCATTTAACATAAGGGACATCTGAGGCTCCAAGGGCTTGAGGGATTTGCATAATGTCAAAGAACCATTAAGCAGTAGAGCTGGAATTTGAGAGTGCAGGTACATTAAGAGAAGGGTGAGCCACTCATCCTTAGTCTCTGCCATTTGTCTTTGGGATTCTGGGCTTGTTTAAATCATTAGTGTGAACCAAACAGAAGTACATATTATATGATCAACTCACCCTAGTCCATCTCATAGATCAGATGCCCTCTGTTCTTAGCCCCTTGCTCTCTCTGCAATGTAAGCTAGGATAACGGAAATGCAAAGACAAAGGTGGATTTGCACGCTCAAAAAAGGCAACACAGACCTTTAGGAGTGTGTCAACTGCTTGAGTCGTTATCGTCCTCTTCATCAGAAAAGCCCTGATTTCACAGTTCATTTCAGAACTAAAATGGGAGAGTAATGTATAAAATCAGAAGTCTACTATTGACTTGAACAGTCTTGAAGCTCCTGGGTGTCTTAGCTAAAGACAATAACTTGGTCAGAGGGGTTTTAGCTCCTCATTCGGGTCCAGAGAGGACTGCAGCTATCTGCAGTTTCCATGACAACCGCCTTTTGTTCTATAAGTAGATCTGCCCCAAGCACAGTAGAAGCTTGTAATCAGTTCTTAATAAAAGTTCACAAACAAATGATCGATTACTGGAATTACATCTCCCTTCTCCAGTGTACAGCTTTCTCATTCCCAACAGTGAGTGAGTACTTAAAGTCTTCTGCATTAGAGGGAAATTTACCCCAGTGTTCATGGATGTTAACATAAGCAGATTTACATAAACATTGTCTACGCTGTTATTATCGAACTCTTTCTCAAAATAGTCTTTAACTAGAATTTCTCTAGGCCAAACCAATAACTCTGTACCAAAACAGTATATCTCTGGTTCTTCCCCCACCTGCTATTGCAGTACTTCCAGTTTCCTCAAACTCCTCCCTGTTTGCTCTGGGAGTGCCCAGGAAGTTGCCCATCTCATGTAGTGCTCTTGGCTACCATTTTCCTGTTTTCCTGTTCAGGCTTGTAACACTGATGTCTTCGGTCATGACCACTGCCAAAGACTCCATGATATAACCTTGTTTCTGGAGAGTGGTGACCTCTCCATTCCAGATGTGAGCTGACTTAGGCTCAGATGGTAGTCCTTCATAGGGACACATCCTTGGAGGCCCAAACCACCAGTCTGCCATATGTGCTTGGAACTGTATCCTAGGACAACTACAACTTAAACTGTCAAGCTGCAACCCCTGCTACTGCATTGGTTGTAGCAGTAGCTACACTCGTCTGGATTTGACCAAAGAGGTGATGTTAAGTGATGCTGGTCACATTTGGGCCTCTTTTATTCCTGGTATAAATAGTTAAGATAATCCTACTTCTCATTCGTAGAGTGACTGGAAGAAGGAGAGCTGAGCTTGGTTACTCCCTCTCCTGGGAAAAGAAAGACAGAGCAGAAATGTGGGGGACAGTCCCTGGGTGGACCTGAGGGACATATTTCTCTACCAGAAGTTGAGACACACGTCTGACAAGTGCGTTTATAGGGGCAATGGAACAGATGATTTGAAAGGAAGGTTCTTTCAGATGCCGCATGTGTTTGTTATTTCCTGCCTTGCTCTATAGAGCAGTTGATGTAACTCTTAGGGATATTTAAAAAGAGCAAAGAAATTTAAACAAGAAGCACATATACATAAAAAAAGACAAACATGATTGGGGCCTAAAATGGAGTTGAAATTAGGCTGATGCAAAAATGTCACTCAAGAGGCTTTGATACACAAAAAGAGAACCTGATCAGTGGGACTTCCCTGGTGGTCCAGTGGTTAGGACTCCACGCTTCCACTACTGGGGGTACGGTTCAATCCCCTGGTTGGGGAACAAAGATCCTGCAAGGTGCGTGGCGCGCCCAAAAAAAAAAAAAAAAAAAAAAAAAAACCTGATTATTACGGGATCCCTAGATTTCTCAGGATTTGCTTTAAATTTCTCAAGAAAAGATAGCTATTCCTGATACCAAATAGAAATAAATTGCTCCCAAGAGGTCTTATAAAGTTAGCTCCATGAATAATTTTAGAAAATGCAGTCAACAAAACCAAGAAAAGCGCTCAGTGGGCAAAGGGCGACTGTAAGTACACAAATCACTAAAGATTAAAGGAGTCCCAGCCAGAAACTGTAGGCTCTTGCCCTCTTCTTCCCCATCCCCTGCTGGCCTCTCCCTTTCATGTTTTTCCCCTTTATCTGGCACTGCTCTTTCTACCCCTTTTTTCCCTCCGTGTCTCTATCCCTCTACCAACCTCTCTCTCCCTCAGTAAAATTGTTTCCTCTTCCTGTCCTGAAGTTCAGAAAGGATGTGACAAGTTATGTGCCTTAAGGCTTTGAGTCAGACCTATGTTTCAACACAATCTCTATCCCTAAATATTTAACAAGTTTATTGAATTCTAGCTAAGGTGATCATCTAGTCTTAAGACTTGAAACTTCAGCTGTATACTCGTCTCCATCCGTCCAATGCCTCTGAACATCTCCACTCAGACCCAGGAAGCCCCTCAAAGTGTCCACATCCAAGTACCATGAAGTCTGAGTTTTTCCTCCAAAGCTTCTCCCGCCCAAGTCTTCTGCACCTCATGAGATGGTATCTCCATTTACCCAGTTACTCAAGTCAGTTTTCTATCCACCCCCAATCGAATACATTTGGAAACCCATCTGCTTCACCTTCAAAATAGACCCCCCAATTCAGCCATTTCTTTTCATCCCAAATACCCCAGTCCAAGTTCTCTCTCTGCTGTTCTACTGCTAAAATACCTATACAACCCCCCTATTTCAAATCTTGCCCCACTCCCAGTCTAATTTCCACACAGCCTCTGCCATAATCTAGTTAAAACTAAAGCATTATCATGGCACTCCCTTGCTCGAAACCCTCCAATGCTGCCCTTGTATTGAGTAAAACTTAAACTCCACACCAGGGAGTGGCTTCCGGGATGTATATATCCTGGCCTATCTCTCTGAACTCATCTCCAACCACTTTCCCCTTTATTTATTATGCTTTAGCCATACTGGTCTTGTTATTCCCAGAACAGGCCAAGTTCATTCTCACCTCAGGGCCTTTGCACTTGCTATTCCCACCACCTAGATCATGGTTCCCCAGATTTTCATAGGAGTCATTCTCTCCTTCATTCTGGTGTATTGAACACCATCCCAGCAGAGCCCCTCCTCATCACCCCACCCCATTACTTTCTATCCCCTCCTTTGCTTTAGTTTTCCTCATAGCACATATTACTTCCAGTTACTTTATACACTTGTTTATTTGTTGATTGTCTGTCTCCCTCAGGCAGGGACCTTGCTTATCTTGTTCCAACAGCACCCTCAGCACCTAGTGACAGTGCCTGGCACTTTAGATGAATTCAGTGTATCACTGTTGAGTCACCATTTGAATGTGCCTGACCCACAATGGAAGTTGAGTATCTGTTAATGAATAAATATCACAGGTGCTGGGAATATAACAGGAAACAGGCTTCCTGTATGCTCATGTCACTTAGCCAAAAAGGCAGCTGTTAAGTACATAATAACAACAACATAAGAAGAGTGTTATGATAGGGGAAGTTCAGGGAAGTACCAGGACCTGTAATTTAATCTGGTATAGAATTTAACACCTCAGTTGTATGGCCTTAAACTAACCTCTCCCAGCCCTAGTATCCACCTGTGTGAAATGGGGATACAAATATTATCAGTTTTGTGGTCTTGCAAGGAAGAAAGGGAAATGTATGCAAAATGGTTAGCACACAGTATATGCTCAGGAAGTTTCAGCTATTCTTGTTGTTATACGATAATAACATCTGGTATCCCTCATAGAACCCCTCAGCATCTTTTGAACTACATTCCTACATTTGGGAGAGTGGCTTGCATTCTGAATTCTGCTCTGCCAAGTAAGAAGCCAGAGTCTTTTTCCCAGCCTATCTTGAAGCTCGAATGTCAGTACATAAATCTGGGCTTCCCCCAGCAACCTCACGCTCTCTGATTAGGAAGAGAGCAATGTGATGATGCAGACACCCCATGGACTCCATCTTTTAATAAAAAGGGTGGCTGGGGTGTCCAGCTTTGGGGTACAGCATTGGCTGAGATTTGGGCATTCTTGATGTAACATCACCCCTGTAGGTTGAGGTATTTGTCCCCAGTCATAGACTGGTGTAAACACCTCGTCCACAGAGGGTTTGAGTGTTCTTTCTGGTTGAATAGCTCCTCACACTGATTCTCTGGTCCTCCTGGAGATTTTGTGAGCTCCCTAAGATCCTTAGTAAATTCCTTTTTGCTTAAGCTAGTTAGGGCTGGTTCCTGTGGTTATAGCTAAGAACCCAAGTGACACACAGATCATCTGAATGATTAAGTGGTTGAGGAAACTGTGCTGTGCATACCATGATGTTTACTGATCAGGAGTTTGTACAGGCCAAGGGTACTGAGGATGGGACTCTCAGGTAAAGGGGCATTGCTATCTCAAAGGCAACCTCCTCCACGCAACCTTTCTTGGTGGCAGCTGAAGGGACTCCCTCTCTCTTCTGCCTCTCACGTTGTTGATGCCACTTATTAGCACTTGTCATAACCACCTGGCCTGGAACATGTTATAATCTGTCACATTCTTATCTTCCCTTTCAGTCTGCGTTTATTTGGGTTTCATTGAGCACCTATTATGTGCCAGGCATTAAAGACACAGCTGGCTTCCAAAAATTTTACAGTTTCCCCAGATACTTAGCCTGCAAGCAACAACTGAAAGGCCCTGTGATATTAGGTCAGCAAGATGTTAGTTTAGCAAGATGATGCAATGACCAAATGCCTAAGCTTTGGGATCAGACTGACCTGGGCACAAATTCTGGCTCTGACACCAGCTGGTGACTTTTGTTAAACTGTTTAATCCCTTAAGCCTCGATTTCCTTATCTGTAAAAGAAAGTTAATAATGATTCATACATAGGGTAGTTGTGAAAATTACATGAAATAACATATATGATTCTTTGTAATGTTTAATAAATGCTATTATCATTAACAGCAACAAATATGGCTGAGGATGCCAGGAAATCCTTCACAGAGGGGAAAAAGCTTGTGTTATTACTTAGAGGAAGCATTCTTAATCCAAGCAGGCAGATACACCTGTTCATTTTGTTTCTTGGTCAACAATTATTCATTTTGAAAAAATGGTTTCTCGTAACATCCTGGGATGAGGAGTATCCTGTTTTGGTTCTTGTATTTCACAAACAGAGAAAAATGTCAGAAGTTAATTTAGCTCACTCAGGTTCATACTAGCTTTGTTGTTGAAACAGTGAAGGCCTTCTGTGAGAAAAGACTGTGCAGTACATCTGAATTGAATACTTGCTCTGTGCACAGCCTTGTGGAGGATACAGAAATGCATAACTACTTAGAGACACCACTGTGCTCTAGGTAAGTGAGGAGATGGAGGTACACAATGTAGGCAGAAACGTTAGAATGATCGTTTCGTGGTGCTGGGCTGGTTAAAGGAATAAAGAGCTCACGGTCAAGAGAAGTGGTCAGAAAATACATCCTAAAGGAGGTGAACTTTAAAGCTGTTCTTCAAAAAATGAATAGAATTTAGACAGTGGGTACAGAGGGGTCAAGGGGAAAGTTTCAGGAGGAAGACGATATCTGAGCAAAGGGCTTGGTGGCGAGGACACACAGGCTCATTCAGGAGACTTCAAGCAGTCAGATTCTCTTTGTGCAGAGCATTCCTATGGAGGACCCATGGAAGACAAGGATTTGGAGACAATTGCTAGATTAAGAAGTTTGGATTTCATCCTACAGACAACCAACACCCATTGCATGGTTTTGACGAGAAGATGTTAAGAATATACGCAGACTGTGATAAGAGGACGTGAGGACAAAATAATGGAAGCAGGAATTCAAATCAAAGGTCACTGCTGTCATTCTGACATAAAATTGTCTTTGTGGTGGGATTCAAAGGAAGGGGTGGATGAGGCAGATAATTTGCCTGAATAATCACCTGCACTTGGTGATTGGTAAACTACAGAGAGAGATGAATAATCCACACAGCATGAGCTGGAGGGACCCTCAGCCTTGCAGTATTGTCTACAGACCACTTCTAGCAGAATTACTTGGGTGCTTGTTAAAAAATCAGATTCCTGTGCCTTATTTCAACCTACTGAATCAGAATCATAGGAACCAAGACCCCCACAAGTACGCATTTTATCCCCAGGTGATTTTTTTTGATGAAATTCAAACAGTTTAATCACACATGTACACTGAGGAATAACATTTTGCTAAAACTGCCTGTTTGGAAACTAGAAAGAAATTAAATGTATAAATTGATCAGTTCCTCTATTTATTATATCCAATATAAATATTATATAATATCTAAGATGTGTTCATTCTTATTTGTGTTTAATATGATGAACCTGTATGATACCAAACCCATTTTTATACCCAAATCTTCCAAGTCATTCTTAATGTCTGTTAAAAGCTTGAGAATCACCTGTCTTAGAGATTATTTGACCAACTGAATTTGTTTCAAAGATGTGGAAATCAGAGTTCAAAGAGGTTAAGTGACACTCCCAAGGTCACACAGTTCTCTGTAACTAGGATGAGATCTTCTAACTCACAGGCTTGACTTGTTCTGCCATGCCATGCAAGACTGCATGATACCTTGCAAGACTGCAAGATAACTCATGGTTGGATGTTGCATGGAAGGTACTATTTCCTCACTTGCAAAGTGGGGAGGCAGAAAAACTAAGGCCTAATGGATGCAGGTGTGGCTGCCTTAAAATTCCAGCAAGCTGTTGTCTCCCTGCTCTGGCAGAGGGAACCATCCTATGGGGGGCTGCTGCTGTTCTCCTGGTCCTCTCACCACAGCCTGACTCTTGGACCCTGAGCATGTGGGTTCATGGGAATACCCATGAGTAGGGCCAGATGACCTCCTCAGGGTAGCCCGAACACATGACCACACAGAGGAGGTCGGTCCACACAGACTATTCTGGCTCTGAGACGGACAGCTGCCCAGGGACTTATCTTGACTTCATTACGCTAGTTACAGCAAGATCTGCGGGACTCCAGTTACCTGCTCTGAGTGCCATCCTCTTTGATAAGCCATTTGTTTAGAAGAACATATACTGAATTTGGAAGGAGAAGATATGAGTTAAAGTTCTTTTCTAGCTGTGTGATTTGGGCTAAGTTAATGATGATATATTATTACCATGGGATTAAGCTATGCTAATCCCCCGACTTTGTAGGTTAAAAAACAACAACAGAAGCCAGAAGAGTAAGAATAACTTGTTCAAAGTTACACAACATGTTAACTCTCTAAATCTCCATTTCCTCAAAATGAGAAAAATAATATCAAGTCTACCTTCCTCACAAAGCTTCTGTATGGCTCAGATGAGAAAATGTATAAGTAAATGCATCATGGTATTTGATGTGTACGTCAGGGGCTTTTAATCTTCTCTTTTCACATGAGTAAGATGGTAGTAATCATTCTCTCTCTCTCACACACGCACACACATACACACATAACACATCTATAACAATATAATATGATGTACACGTACACACGTAAGATTTATTTAGAAGGACTTTGAGAAGAAAATTATTAACTCAGGGTAAAAATGTGTTTATGAGCCCATTTCTGGGCCTACATTATGGACTCTGTCTTGTGGTTTCCTGGGGCAATGCCTCTACCATAACTGGCCAGCGGTGCTCTGAGCTTTCCCACATCCTACATTCTGATAGGCTGTCACTAGCACACCACCTCTATCCTATTCTCTCACTGTCTGCCTCACCTTTTCTAGGGACAGGGAGTGGGGGTCTAACACAAGTGTGTCGCATCAGGTTGCCTAAAACAAGGGGAGCCTTAACAGGTATTTGAACTTGGGGTGCACAGCAAAGGGTCAAAGACTCAGAAGACCAGGGAAGCTTGCATGTTGGCTATTCCACTTGGAATGGGGCTTTTATGTAACTGGCTTGCATTCATTTAAGGGAAAATACCCAAAGTCCCTTTTTCCCAGCTTCAAAATAGATGAAAGTAGAGGAGGAAAGCAGAGAGGGAGAGGAGACGAATTTTTTATCTCTAAGAAATAATTTACAACATGAATACCCTGAATATGAGTTACCTTAGAGAAACTAGAATTTTTTTAATTACAAAAATCATTTTCCTCTCACCTTTTGCTATGTCCCCATTATATAATGCAATCAAGCTCTAAGGTCTTACTCCTGTTTCAGCATTTCTCAATCAGATAATCCCAGAGTGCTTGTTAAAATGCAGATCTGTCAGCTTCAGTCCAAACCAACTGATTTAGAATTACTTGCCGAGATAAGTTAAACAAGCTTCCAATGAGATTCTCATGCACACTGGAGTTTGGAAACCACTGCATGTCTCTCCAAGCACTTGAAATTATTTCCATTTTTTTCTCAGACAAAATGATATCTTATTTTGACCTCTTGCCTATTTGTAGCCTTTGGGTCACCGTGTCTCTTTACAGGTCACCAAGATCTAGTAGTGTTCAGCATAAGATGCAGCCAAAGATATTAGATGGAGTAAAATGAAAATATTGTCTCATGTTCTCTACTGTACATCTTCACTCTTCTCTCTTCCTGTGGCAACTTTCTTCACAGAGACACAGCAGTAAAATATACCCATTAGTAGGCTAGTTACATGAGAAATCTATGGTGAATGAGTCAGTGGGAGGAAGGAAGATGCAGAGGGGAAAAATGTGACAAGAAAAGAAGGATCTACATAGTTGTGGTACGGCAAGCCAGAAGAATTCGGTTCCGGTCCCAGCTCTGTCATTAGCTTAGCACATGACCTGGGGTGACTCACACCCTTCTCTGGGCCATGGCGTACTCACCTAGAGCCAGGAAGAATTCTCTAAGGCAGAGCTTCCGAAGCTGTGTGCCATGTTACAATTGTGTGCTGCAGATGGATTCCAAGTGTGCTATGAATTACTGAGTCTCAACACTCAGAGTGCCCTACGGGACTTGGTAGCTGAGGCTCTGGAGCCAGTGCCTCTAACCAAGAGGAGTCTCATCGCCACTCCTTGGGGAGTGGTCTTAGCAGTGCTGGCGTCCCAGGACCAGGCTCGCAGTCCCCAGAGAAGACAGCTAGCACACTGTGCCGTATTTACCATGTGTTGCTTCACCATGATGCCCTGAGTGCGGCCAAGGAGGTGCTCTACGGCCTGGGCATCTCAGCAGCTGGCTTCAGAGCACACCAATAACCATCCTGGATAAAGTCTAAGGACCAGAAGGGAGTTTGTTGCCAGGTGCCCAGAGCTTGGAGCTTAGGCCAAGATGCAGCCAGTTGGGGATAGATGGGTGCAGACATATGGTGGGCCTTTCTGGTCTGCCCAGTGACAAATGGTAGCCCAGGATTTCTGTCTTCACGTGTATCAGATTCTCTTGTCCATCTGCAGCTGATGGCCAAGAAGCCTATTTAGTGGTTTCCACACTGGCTGCAGGACAGCCGCTCACACAGTCCACGTGCGATGTAGAAATTCAACCTTCATGATTACTTTGAAACACAAGATAGATAAAAGTTCAAATTTGAAATACTTTCGCTTTATCATAAGAAATTTAAACACTGATTTATCTGTATAAGAAAAGGATAAGCTATTAGGTTCTTTAATATCAAAAGTTACAAATCTTCAATTGACTATAAACAATGATTTAAATTTTTTTAATCATCTGCTTGTATGACTGAAATTCCTCGTTGGTAGAGACCACTAAGAATTTGAAGCGATCATCATTAAAATATCTTGATCAGCATTGCATAAAATCATTTCAAGCATAATATCTGTTGGTAAAAAGATATGTCAGTGGAAGTAAGTTCAAATTTCTCATTTAAAATTTTGAAATGAGTTTATTTAGAATTTTTGTATAAATTTAAGTATTTAATATTCTGTATTTTATTTTTCCTATAAGTGTATAAAGTGTAATGAATTTTTTCACTGAGGCTTACATAGCTATTCTCAGAGTCCCTCCAGTTTACTCTTTGTCCTATACAAATATTTTCAATTTTTATGTGTACAAGGTGTGAGAGGGGTTGGGTACAGTGTTCTAGGACAGTGGTTTTCAACAGAGGGTGATTTCACCCCCACCCCCGGGGGACATTTGACAACACCTGGGGACATTTTTGGTTGTCACCACTGGGGAGCTGTTTACTGGCATCTAGTGTATAGAGGCCAGGGTTGCTGCTACCCACGCTACAATGCACAGAACAGTCTCTCATAAAAAGAATTATTACACCTTTAATGTCAGTAGTGTCAAGGATAGAAACCCTGTTCAGGGAGTCCCTCTAACTCTAAAGTTCTATGATTCTGACCTATAATTGTTCTTGTTGTTCAGAGGAGATTATGATGAGCAATAATGGGTGTGGCTAGGAATGGCCAGCTTTAATCTCCTAACTGCATTTATGACTGCAGACCCAACAGGCAGATAAAACATGGGGCAGAGCCTCCTGTCTATTCACTGGAAATCCAGCCATGGATATCTGTTTGAGATGGTATACATTTCAAAACAGCAGATGTGTAACTTCTATGAATATAACCTAGAACCCCCAGGTAAACATCTTCTCTCCTTTTACTTGTTTCCATATTCTGGAAATAACTTTTTTGTTCCATTGGATTAGGACCCATCTTACTTTTCAACAACTTCCCCCTTCCTCAATCCAGGTCTCACCAGGATTGGCTTGGCTGGGATGTGTCTCCCAATAGGGAGAGACTTCCATGAAAGTTTTTCATCTCATTCCCCCACTCCCAACTCCCCATCCCCACTGCTCCTACCAACAATTTCTTTGGAATTTGAATCCATCCTGTGTTTTGGCATTAATGCCCTACCTTCAGGACTAAACAGACCTTCCACATCCTCCCTCTTTGATATATCCTCCCTGTTGACTTTTTAGGACTTCAGGATAATTCAAAGTGATGGGGGATTAAACCAATCTGGGTGGCCAAACTCCATTATCACTATGGCTCCTACCATCCTTTCAGTCAATTTTTACAACAGATTCACCTCTGCCATGTGGTACCAACAGCAGGTTTAATGGAGCATTAGATACTTATATTTATCCTAGGATTTAATTGAGGATGGGTAATTCTACTAATACTTGCTCTTGGATAGAAGAAAGATCAATAGTCCCAGGGTCTGTGCTATGTAAATATAAGCAAGTCATTCATTCATTCAGGGTTTCACTTTGCTCCTATGCGAAAGAGCAGTAACAGCTGGAAGGCTGCTGAAATTCATTCCAACTTAAAAAAAAAAAAACACTGAGAAATTTTGAAAAATATATCCATATTAGGAAATGCATGTTTTATGGTATTGACTTGTTGCTAATGGTGTCATTTCTACTGAAATGAGGAAGTTGGTTTTTACAGTTGGAGTCAGGAAATAGCTTATATCCTCTGTAAGGTTTAGAGTCGCTGGAAGATAATGGTCACTGATGTGACCTGTGATAACACTTAAGTGTTGAAGAAACCAATCTATTAATTCACTTAAGGAATAGATATTAGGCCCCTATTATGCTCTTTGAGAACAATAATATTTGTCTCTATTTTGCAGATGAGAACATTAAGGCACCAGATGGTTAGGGACTATTCGAGGCAACCTCACAGTTTTGACCGAGTAGGAAGGGGAGGGGCAGCAGGGCACGAAGAGCTGTGTCCAGAACAATTAAAAACTTTGCAATTCTCGGTTCCATGATTTGAATCCTGAATGTGTGCTTCTCTGGCTAAAAATGCAACTGTTGAAGTCGAATACTCATTATTGACTAACTGCCTTGTTAATTCATAGTGTTAAGGTATTGATCAGAAATAAGAACTTAATGATATTTTTTAAATACTTGATTTATTGTTTTGCTTGTTTGAAAATACTTATAGCGTTTTCCTCACACTTATAGGTAATCCTCACCAGAAGGACAACATCCAATATTTTTCCACAATGCATCCAATATTTCTCCCCCTTTAATTTCCCTTCCATTCTTAGCAGATGAGTTGCAATATCAAACTTCCATTCATGATGGGGATTTGAACTGTGAAGACTGACAGTCCAGGTAAGAAAATGTGTCCTGCTGATGTATATCCCAGCTTAGAGACCTCCCTGCCTACCTTCTTTCAGGAGGATCCCTCAGGTGTGGTTCAGTTAGTAACCCCTAAAGCCTACTCTGTGTTATGTGCCCACTAAACCTCAAAACTCCCAGATCTCTTAAGGTCCCTCACTGTTCAATGTTCCTAACTTGGAAGGCAAATGACCATATTCTCAGGTCTGATTTTACTGCATTTACCTCACATTTTGGTTCCCTAACTAGATATCTCCTTGCAGAGTTGGCAAAGCAAAGCAATTGGCAATGTGTTCGGCAAACTGCCTCCAGGTTCCATACTAGTTAAAGCTCTATATCCTCACCAACATTTACCATGGTCCATCGTTTCTATTTTTAGCCATTATAATAGGTTTGTAATAGGATTGCACTCTAGCCTTAATCTACATCTCCTTAATGCTTAATTATGTTGAGCATCTTTTCAAGTTCTTATTTTCCATATCTACATCTATATCTATATCTACGTCTATGTCTACATCTACGTCTATGTCTATATCTACGTCTATGTCTATATCTTCGTCTATGTCTATATCTTTGTCTATATCTACGTCTATATCTATATCTTCTTTGGTGAAGTGACTTGATTATATATATGATCAAGTCCTTTATCAGACATATGATTTGCAAACATCTTTTGTTAGGCTGTAGGCTGTCCTTCCATTCTCTTAACAGGATTTTTCACAGAGCACATGTCTTAAAATTTGATGAAATCCAAATTACCAATTTTTTATTTTTGCGTATTACTCTTTTGATGTCATATCTAAGAAGACTTTGCCTAACCCAAGGTCACAAAAGTCTCTAATGTTCTAGAGGTTTAGAAGTTGTGTAGCTTTAGGTTTTAAATTTAGATCTATGATCCATTTGGAGTTATTTTTTGTATATTGTACATGATGTACCAAACTTCATTTTTTGCATATGGATATTTACTTGCTCCAATACTATTTGTTGAAGATTATCCCTTCTCCACTCATTTCCTTTGTGCCTCATTAAAAATCTGTTGTCATATACATGTGATCTACTTCTGGACCCTCTGTTCTGATCCAATGATCTATTTGCCTATCTTGATGCCAATTATGGCACTGTTTTCATTACCGTAACTTTATCATAAGTTTTGAAATCAGGTAGTACTACTACTCCAACCTTGCTCTTCTGTTTCAAAGTTACTTGGGCTATTTTGAGTCATTTGCATTTCCATTAGAATTTTACAGTCAAATGATCACTTCTACAAAAAGCTGCTCAGGGACCCCATCCTGCTTCTCTGTGCTCCTCCTCCCTGTCACACCTGAACTCAGGGCGATAAGCAGGGCGAGGGGAGGGCATACCTCATCTGTTTCTCATATCTGGGATATCATTGTCCTTCATTGTCTGATAGCCACTGTATTAAAAAAAAACATCGTTTCACATATTTTGTCTTTTTCTTTGGTTATTTCAGGCAGGAGTGTGAATCCAGTCCCTTAACTCCATCTTAGCTGTCAGCAGACTTGTGGTTACATTTGTTTGTTATCTTTTAGATTAAGGCATTGACCTATGTACAGAAAAGACATGATGTCTGAAATTTGCTTCAACATACTCCTGACATCAGAAAATGTGTGAGGTGTAGGTGAAACACCATTGGCTCCTAGTTGATAACTGTCCATACTGGGTGATGAGTATACTGAAACTAATTATACAGTATGGGGGTTCCTTAAAAAACTAAAAATAGAGCTACCATACAACTCAGCAACCCCACTCCTAGACATATATCTGGAGAAAACCATAATTCGAAAGGTGCATGCACCCTGATGTTCATTGCAGCACTATTTACAATAGCTAGGACATGGAAGCAGCCTAAATGTCCATCAGCAGAGGAATGGATAAAGAAGATGTGGCACATATATACAACAGAATATTACCCAGCCATAAAAAGGAAAAAAAATAGTGCCATTTGCAGAGATGTGGATGGACCTAGAGATCATCATACAGAGTGAAGTAAGTCAGAAAGAGAAAAACAAATATCGTATAATACCACTTATATGTGGAACCTGGAAAAATGGTAGAGATGAACTTATTTGCAAAGCAGAAATAGAGTTAGAGATGTAGAGAACAAACTTATGGTTACCAAGGGGGGGAAGGGATGAACTGTGAGATTGGGACTGACATATATACACTGCTATGTATAAAATAGATAACTAATAAGAACCTATTGTATAGCACAGGGAACTCTACTCAGTGCTCTGTGGTGACCTAAATGGGAAGGAAATCTAAAAAATAGTGGATATATGTATATGTATGACTGATTCACTTTGCTATACAGGAAGAAACTAACACAAAATTGTAAAGCAACTATACTCCAATAAAAATTAATTAAAAAAAAATCATACTTAAAAAAAGGTTTTTGGGGCTTCCCTGGTGGTGCAGTGGTTGAGAATCTGCCTGCCAATGCAGGGGACACGGGTTCGAGCCCTGGTCTGGGAAGATCCCACGTGCCGCGGAGCAACTAGGCCCGTGAGCCACAACTACTGAGCCTGCGCGTCTGGAGCCTGTGCTCCACAACAAGAGAGGCCGTGATAGTGAGAGGCCCGCGCACAGCGATGAAGAGGGGCCCCCACTTGCCGCAACTAGGGAAAGCCCTCACACAGAAACGAAGACTCAACACAGCCATAAATAAATAAAAATTAAAAAAAAAAAAATAGAGCAATACTTAAAAAAAAAAAAAAAGATTAAAAAAAAAAGGTTTTTGTATGGGCTTGATGTTTTCCATAAAAAGTTTCCAACGTAAGGGTCTTAATACCTGCCTGTATCATGAGATTGTTGTGAGGATTAAATGTGGAATTGTATGTAGAGTGCTTAGCACTATGCTTAGAACTGAATGAAGAGTAGCTATTAATACTACATATGGGATGAAAGCAACCATCAAAGATATACAGAAGTCTGAGTTTAAAAACTTTCATACAGAAACTAACACAACACTGTAAATCAACTATACTCCAATAAAAATTAATTTAAAACAACTTTCATAAAAAACTGATAAAAGCCTTTTCACTAACTATGATTACAGCAGTGGTCTCTGGGTCAATAGAGATTCAGTTTAGGTGTCTTCCCTTCCAGGAAGTCTCCCAAACCCACCAACTAGATTCAGTGCCTTCCCTCTCAGTTGCCCTAACACCCTATTCCATTCACTCCCAAAGCACTTACATATGGCCCGATGGCTCTCCATTTACGTGTCTGTCTCCCATCTCCTGATATCTCCTTACATTCTTCTCTGTATCCTTAGAGTGCAGCATACAGCAGACACTCAAAACATGCTTGTTGAACTTGTTGACATCGTCTTCTCACCTGCCCATCTCTGGGACCCTCTTCTCTGTGTACACTTGGTTCCTGCCTCTATGCACAGTCGGCCCTGGGTTGATGCTTTCGTGTTACAGGGCCGTGGCCTTCAGTTTCTGCCTATGTACTTTCCCAAGCCCACTCTAAGAAGTGGGTATCTTTTCAATTAATTGTACTACCACAGTGCTCTGTGTCTCTCCAATCCTTCTCCAAAGGCCTCCTCCTAAGTGGTGGCTTGTTTGAGCCAGGCAGCCAGCACTCATGGTCACAGGGAGGAGACGGCACCAAGGGAAGGGCACTGAGGGTGAGCACAGACCTGCCTGCTGCTTTCAGGCTAATCCAGAGCCCCTCATCCTCTTAGCCTGCATGCAGGTCGGCCAAGGTGAAATATTCAACCAAGAAATGAAAGAACTTAGAACCATAGGCTGTTAGGACTGGAAGGGCCTTTGAGATCATTGAGCCTGGTAGTTTGTTCAAATTTTCTTCTGAAAGAGGGTAACATTCTTAAAAACAACGACAACAGAAAGATTTTGTTTCCTATCCCCATCCCTGACATGGAGCTATTCTGGTTGAAAGGGTTGGAAGGAACAGTCCTGCTCTCATTCCCCCTCTGCACATCCTCCAAATGCGCACACACACACACACACACACACACACCCTTTGGCAGCTGAAAGTGTCTCTGAAGAATCCTTAGGTCACTGAGGAACAAGAGCACAATTTGAAAATCACTGGTCAAGTTAAACATTTTCACTTTGAGGAAAGTCATAAGGGGATGTTGGGTCTGGGACCCAAAGCCTAGAATCCCTGGTTTCCTTTCTTTCTATTAATTAATTGACAACTGCCACCCCTGACAAAAACAACAAAATGCTTCATAGATGTGTCTATCATCCGAATGTCAGAGCTGTAGAAATCTTCCCAGTGTGGATCCAATTTTAGCAGAAGTGTTGCTGGAACAATCACTGCCTCCAGGAATGAATCAGAAGAAAGGAGAAAAATGCAGAACAAGAGGATTTTTAGGATAGTGAAAAATACTCTGTACGATAATATCAGGATGGATACATGTCATTCTACATTTGAAACCCACAGAATGAACAACACTGAGAATGGATCCTAATGTAAACTGAAGACTTTGGGTGATTATGATGGGTCAATGTAAGTTCATCAATTGTAACAAGTGTACCACCCTGGCGGGGGATGTTGATAATGCGGAGGGGCTATGCATGTGTCAGGTAGGGGATATATAAGAAATCTCTGTATCTTCTTAATTTTGCTGTCAACCTAAACTGCTCTACAAAAATAAAGTCGTTTAAATAAAGAATGAATTGGAAATGCTTTCAGCTTTTCTCAGAAAGAAAAGTGCGTGATATCCAGATTAAGGTCATTTGAAAAGCTGAGACAGAAAAATATCTCATGCTTGGGAGGCCAGAAAGCATCAGAATCTGTGCTGTGTGTATTTGTGAGTGGTTTTACAGCACCATCCAGTGGCACAAAGCAATTCTGCCACTAAAGCTCAGAAACAGGGTTCAATAATTTTTACTTCATAGCAAATTCAATCAACAAGTATTTATTTGAAAGCCTTTGATATGTGTGGCATTACTCTAGCCACTGGGGGTATAACAAGTGTTATTTACAAAAACTTATACACTGATTTCAGAAAGATCTGTCTATGTTAGTTTATAGGCATCCCTAATCTGCTGTCTTCACTACAAGAGGTGAGCCAGGCTTCTGACAAGTTGCTAAGACAGATCTCCCTCCTCACTCCTTAATCTGTGATCCAAAGTGACCTCAGGCCTTCTCAGAGCCCACAAAATTGAGACGTTTTAAACCCCAAGCCCCTGATGTGGACATTTCTGGGCAAGCAAGAATTTTGCAAAATTTCCCTTGGAATATTACCAGCCAGTTGTTGTTATCAATCTAAGAATGCAAATGTATATGCTTTCTTGAGTCTTGGAGAGTAAAGCGTCTAGATTTGGGTCATTCCCATGGAATCCTGGAATGAGGTAACTTATTATGTGTCCAGGACACAAAAAGTTATCTGATCAATTGTTAAATATTCTTTGCTTCCAATTTATCACCCCACCTTGTAAGTGCTGATCAGATTCAAGTTGGAAAGAACTGTGTTTTGAACCCCAAACGGGTGGAGAAGGTGTCTTTGCTGAATATCCTGGATTGCTTAGACAGGCCAAGCAGTCTGCTGCTAGGAGAGCTCTAATTTTGCCATTTTCTCTCAATTTTTTTCTGAGTCTAATTCACAGACCATTGGGTAAACCTGAAAAGTTTCTTTGTTCCTAGTGATCAGTTCTAATTCTTTTATTAAATTTGTTTTTCAATTGCAGAAATAACTTGGACAAGTCATTTCGCCCCTCTAACCTTCATTTCTTTCATTAGAAAATCAAAGAGTCTGGAACGATTGCACGTAGATGACCAGAAGGTGTGTTATATTCCTGGAGAATGTACGCAAAAATCTTTTAGAGTTTCAGACAACCCACACTCTGCCTGCCTAGAAAATTTTACCTTATGAAAGAAAGATGTGGTTTTCAATTTCTGGCAATATGGTCAACTAGTTACTTTAAAGGGCCTTCCAGACAAAATATAATTAGATGATGAATTACACAAACACAGTAAACTAATGTTAGAGCATTGTAGCACTTATTAGAGTGAAGGGAAATTTATGAGGGTCTAAGAATTAAATAAACAGTAATAGTAACAGTAAGCAAGAAGTGAGAGAGCAGAGGAGGGAGCTGTAAGATGAGATGGCCTGGAAGAAAATGTTCACATCCTTGCAATCAACATGCCCAACATAGGCTCTTGGGATTCTCATAGATTTCATTCAATAAAATATAATCCACAATTTTTTTAAAAACCCACAAAACATACAGGGAATAATTGAGAGGCAGCAGAAACAATAAAGACTTAGACCTTCCAAAGACTGCAGATATTGTAATGATATGATGAAAATGTGAAATAACCATGTGCAAAAGGTTCAAAGAAATCAGAGAGAAAATAAAAAATAAGGAACAAAAACTAGAATATTAAAAAAGATAAGGCAGGTTTTAGAACTAAATAGGATTTGTAGATTTCAAATACACGCACAGATCTCAGTGGTTGAGTGAAACAGAAAGTTAAACAGACTTGAAGAGACAATGAGCTGGAAAATATAATTTGAAGGAATTACCTATAATGCAGCCCAGAGAGATAAAGAGGTGGTATATATGAATAAAAGACCAAGAGACACAGATCATGAAAAGCAAATTCTAACATAACTAACTAGAGTCTCAGAAGTAAAAATTGGTGTGCAAGTGGGAGGGGGCCTTGAAGAATAGCCATTGAGAGGGTGGGCCCTGGAGCCACAGGGCCAGAACTCACAAACTGGCGCTTCCATTTCTCAGCTTTGTGATTAGAGGCAAGTAACATAAGCTCATTGTGACTATTAAATAGGGATAATAAGAGTCTCTAAGGTGTTGTAAGCATTAAATTAGTTATTACATGTAAAACACATAGAATATTGCTTTACACAAAAATGTTTTAAAAAATCTTGCCCAGTAGTTCAGTATTTTTTTTCCAGCCAGAGACATGAAGATGTTGTATCTCTATTTGTTCCTCTGAATCTCATTATAAGTTTTGCTTTATAACACTTGGTTATAACCACCTGAGGGCTCCCTTTTGAATTGATGACCAAGATCAAGCTAATTCATTTCTAGCTGAATCTATAACAAATAAAAGAAAATTAAAAAATTTTAAACAGAGAAAACAGGTGTTTAATAATGGAAGCTATAGCACTTTAGCAGTGCATTAGAAAAGTGGTAATGTCTGTTATAAAGACTGACAGAACAGCTTAAGAAATGAAGTATGTCCCTACAAGTAGGAGCTCACAGTCTTTTACTAGTATCAAAAGAAAAAGAAAAAAATTAAGGTGTACAATGTCCTGTGTTTTTATCTGGAAGGAAAATTATATAGGTAGGAACAAGCTTACCCTTTGGGGAGAAATGTTTAGTCAAATATCACAGTTTTTATCCAAGAAGTTCTTTTGCTTCAATCTGTAGCAAATAGAAGCTTCCTTCAAAGATTGTGTATTGTTTCTAGGGCTGTTGTAACAAATACCACAGGTTGAGTGGCTTAAACAAGAGAAATTTATTTTCTCACCATCCTGGAAGCTAGAGTTATAGAACAAGTTGTCAGCAGGCTTGGTTTCTTCAAGACCTCCCTCCATGGCCTCAGATGGCCTACAGATGGCTGTCTTCTCCACGTCTTTACAAGGTCATCCTTCTGTGTAGTATGTGTCTAAATCTCCTCTTAGAAGGACACCAGTCGTATTGGATTAGGACCTACCCTAATGAGCTCATTTTAACTTAATTAGCTCTTCAAAGACTCTATCTCCAAATGCAGTCACATGGAAATACTGGAAGTTAGAAATTCAACACATGAATTTTGGTTGGACACAATTGCCCATACCAGTTGGTGCCATACATCTAAATAAATAACTTGACTGGGCAAAACTTGTTACATCTGACTAAAAGATGAAGCTTATTTGAACACCCACCTTGTTCTCATCAGGAAACTGAACACAATGGACTACTCAAAAAAGAATAACCAGTCCTTAGATTTAGGAGATGATCAGCCACGAGGAAGAATTTGCTCACAAATTCTCTACCCTGACTCTTGGAATCTCCTGGATTCCTTGCTTCAAAGCCAGGTCTTATGTTTTCAATGGATACAGTTCCTGGAGGACCCTGGAAGCACCATGAAATAATGCTTCCCTACAGTTTCTTATCAAGGGAGGGTGGCTAGAGAGTCAACAGATAGAGGTGCTTCGCTTGATATCTTAACATCCAATTCTTTAACAAAGCCTCATACAGTGCATTTGTATGTGTGTGTGTGTATGTGTGTGTTCTTCCTTTTTCTTATTGGTACAAAATATACATAACATAAAATTTACCATTTTGACCATTTTAAGTGTACATACAATTGAGTGGTACTAAGTATATTAACACTTTTGTGCACCATCACCACCAGCCATCTCTAGAAATTTGTGAGTTAAGTTTTATTTGGGGCAAAATGAGGACTATAGCCTGGGAAATACCCTCTCAGATAGCTTTGAGGAACTTCTCTGAAGGTGTGGGTGCAGTCAGTATATATGTGATTTTGGTGAAAGGGGATACATGCAATCAAGCACACATTTTTTGCAGAAGGTTATACTGCTCGTCAAGAGGAGCAGATGTCTCTGTTAATGATTTCAGTGCTTTTCTAGATGTGAGAAGATGCAAGAATTTGGACTCATAAAATCTTCTCTGGAAAATATCCAACTATCTGAAGGCCTGTTCTGCCAGAGCACAGAGTGCCTCATTCCTGATCTCCACCCCGAACTCACTTCGGGGTGAGTTGAAGGTCAACGACTACAGTAGCTAGTGACTTAATCCTTGTAGAGGCAGATGGCAAGTGCCAATTTTTAGTTGACATCATCATCCCAAAATGAAACTTGATTCTCATTAAACAATAGTTCTCCATTCTTCCCTCCCTGCTCCCAGCCCCTGATAACCACTATTCTACTTTCTGTCTCTGTAAATTTAGTCAAATTCTGGGTACCTCTTACAAGTGGAATTACATCACATTTACTCTTTTGTGCTTATTTAACTTAAAGTCTTTAAGGTTCATGAATGTTGTAGCATATATTAGAATTTCATTGCTTTGTAAGGCTGAATAATATTCCATGGTATGTGTATACCACATTTTACTTATCCATTCATCCATCAGTGGACATTTGGGCTTGCGGCCTAGTAAGAAATATATTTAGTCTTTGTCCCTGGTTCCTGGCACAGAGCTCCTAAAGCTCTTGGAATTTCCTGAGTGACAGGAGTGTTTTATGTCATTCACTTTTGAGCACACTTAAATTTATGCTAATGAAATGACTTAGGGTGGGGCCCCTAGATAGCCTGTGGATGGGGCTGGTCACCAAAAAGAAAAAGTGATTAGAGGTTTGGAACTTTCAGCCTCACCCACTGCCCACTGGTAAAGGGGGAAGGAGGTTAAAACTCGATAAAACCTCTTAACCAACTTGGAAGAGGGCCCTCACCAGAACCTGAGCATACTGGTCCCCTGATCTTGGACTTCCAGCCTCCGGAACTGTGAGAAATAAATTTTTGTTGTTTATGAGCCACCCAGCCTATGGTAATTTGTTATAACCTCTCGAACAGACGAAGACAGGTTCCTTATCTGTAGAATGGAGATATAATCGTAGTTGCCTCAGAGGGTTGTGAGGATTAGATGGCTTACCTGTATAGCATCAATTCTAAGAGCACTCTTTTTTCATGTTTTAACATCTTAAAATCAAGATGTGCTGACAACGCGTGGGGCTTCCACTCGCTCATGTCCACGCTGTGGTCCTGATGAAATTGTTATCAGCTGCTCCTGGGCTAAGACTGCTGTTGAGGTGGGGAGACAGGACCATTGCAGTCGCTCCAGGTGTCAGGCCACAAGCCGTCTCAGGACCATTTTAGGAGCAACGTGCCTCGTGACTGCTGGAAAATGCTCTTCTAGTAAGGTCCCAGAAGCTCCAGTGTCAAAACTGGAAAATGGGTGTCAGGGGCTGGGAAGAAAATCCTGGAACAGGAATTCTGAAGTGGGGACCCTCAAAAGTTACTAAGAAGAGACAGTCTCCAAAGATAAATTGAGTTTTAGAAAGACATTAAATAATTTATTTCACTTGGATTTTCCTGTTTAATGTGTGAACAATTGTGATCTCTGATTTAAAAAATCCATTAAGTGCCATCTTTGATTAGTATAAAATAAAATTCAGAATGCAAGAAAGCATTGTTCATATTCACTTAGCAGCATATTTTCCCCTAGTGGCGCATAAAATAGTAATGTATCTTACAAATGATGCATCCTAGTATCAATGAAGTGTAGGGGAATCTTCTAGAAGAGTGCCTATTTCTAAGTAAAAGAAGTCAGTCTGTAAAGCTATATACTGTATGATTCCAACTTTATGACATTCTGAAAGAGGCAAAACTCTGGAGACAGTAAAAACATCAGTGTCTGCCAGGGTTTAGGCAGAGGGAGGGATAAATAGGTGAAGCACAGAAGACTTTTAGAGCAGTGAAACTACTCTGTATGGTACCATAATCCCGGTTACGTGTAATTATACATTTGACCCAAACCATAGGAAGTGCAACACTAAGAGTGAACTGTAATGTGAAGTATGAACTTTGGTTCAATTTAGTTGAACATTTACAGACAATGTAGCTTCATCAGTTGTAATAAATGGACCCTCTGGTGGGGTATGTTGATCATAGGGAAGGCATACCCATGTTGCAAGGGGTAGTCTCTGTACCTTTTGCTTGATTTTGCTGTGAACCTAAAACTGTTCTAAAAAATAAAATCTATTAAAGCAAAAAAAAAAAAAAAAAAAAGCTGAGGTCTTGGAATACACTGTAGATTTCTAAGAACATTTTTCTAGTTATTTTTTTCCACTCCATTGTCTCATTCATCCCCCATCACACACGCAAAAAAATACGTAAGCACAAACACTGAGGAGATGTTAAAATACCTCCGAGTTGAGAAGAGAGAGTTCTAAGAAATTCAGAAGAGAACCTGGTGAGGGGCTTTGAAAAGTGGCACTGATCCCTGTCCCTCCTTCAATGTCAAAGTGGCGGATGTAAGGGATGGTAATGCACTCAGAGAAATGTGAGGGTGTTAGACTAGTGAAGCCCTATGCTCGGCTTCCCACCTGTACTAGGAGGGGGGAGCAGCTGGGGAGTTTTCCACATCATCATGGTTATGGGAGTAGAGTGGAGATGCAGTGTGAAGATCCCAGGCCAATGGGCCAGAGGTGGACTCTTGAGCTCCTTCACTCAGTGAGAGCAGCAAAATAGTTCTGGTGCAGCCAAGAGGATGTGGATGTGACACTGAAAGATGGAGGAGCTGGGGGTACCCGGGAGCTAGGACAATTCCTCCATCATGTCATTGTCAGGAGGCTCTGAGGGCCACCAGAAACCTAGGTGCCCTGTCAGAGGAAAAACGATTGAGGAAAAAGTGTGCAGGGACAATACTTTCCTTAAGTCATCTAAAAAAGCCTAAGATGTCAAAGTTTACTCTGAATTGGCAACATGTGTCCCATTACTGATGGAGCAAGGGCTTAAGGAAGAAACTAGGTTTAGTTCCAAGGGAAACAAATTTTATTTCCTATACATATCTAAGCATATGGCTTGAAAATTCTTACCTGTTATATGCATATATCCTTAGAAAAGTCATTAATTTGGAGGAATGGTGGCTGGGGAGCAGTGTTATCTAAGCCTATAATGTAAAGGAAAATTTCTTCAACTATTGAGAAGTTTCCCTGATCTTGCAGTCATTTTCTTAGTGGAATCTAGACAGAAGTTTTATCATAAAAGAATAACATTAGCTCCCTTTTGGATGTTTGCTTCCAAAGAGATTCAAGTTTAAATTATTTTAATTCGGTGGTGCATCCATTTTTATTGTGTTCTTTGGGGGATGGGGGACACCAGCCAGTTCTATCTGCCATGGATGCATTAACATACTGAGGAAATACTCAGGGAAGCTTGTTTCCCTTAAAAAAAAAAAAAGTCTGAACTCCTTCCAATTATATAGATATTCTGGCAGAAGACTGAGGGGCACCAAGGACATGCAGATAAATAGATTTGAGAAAGTTTTATGGGATAATCTCTAAAAAGAAATGGCTCAAATGCTGTATGTGAAGGAAGAGGTAAATGCCAGATTGTGTGGTGAACACATGAGGGTTGCAAAAGAAGCATGGGAGTTGATCCTTGAAATTCATGAGCAACTCTAGACCTGCCCAGGAAGTGATGGATGGCTATGTCAACAAGAAAATGTTTCATTCTACAATAAAGAGTTGTCATATGCGAAACGTAAATGTGCAATAAGTTACGGATTTCTTGATTTCAGATTCTTTGCCATTGGCGCACACAAAGCTTCATTAAGAGGTCTGTGACAAGGGTGAGATGATGCTTAGATCTCTCACCTTCTATCTTTGCCTGGACTAGTTCTAAGCTTTCCTTCTTGTTAAATAGTAATATCACATATCCCAGAATGGAGAGTCAAGAGAGACCGGGGCAGCCACAAACATTCAGGAGCAGCACATCTTTCCTGTCTTATGTCCTTTGCTTCAGTACACAAGTCAACTCAGGAGGTGGCCAGTGGTGGGTGATGCTGGGACTTCCTTCAGTTGCACCAGCACAAAGACGTGGTGTATTTTTTCTTCTTTAATTTTAAATCTTGTTCTCATTTGAATTACATACATTATTAGTTTAAGCAATATATTTAAATTAAAAATCATGTTTCAGACTCTATTTTTCTATCTTGTGGTCTTCACCAGTTTTCCTAATAATGTCCTTCTCTGTTCTGGGATTCAGTTCAAGATCCAATCATGCATTGCATGCAGTTATCCTGCCTGTATAATCTCCTCCAATCTTCATGACAAGAATTTTTAATATCTAAAAATTTCGATATCTAAGATTTTTAATCTACATAAATTAAAAACAAGAGGTTAAAAAAGCCCAGAAGTTAAGGATAGCTATTACATATGTCAAGGATGATTGAGAAACAATGATGATTGAGATCCTTAATCTAAAGAAACTAATGAATTTACATTAAATAGTTTGTTTATAATGCACAGTCCTGTGAATTTTAACAAACACATATAGTCGTGCAACCACCACAATCACAATATAGAACAGTTTCATCATCCACAAAAATTTCTTTATTCTCTGCTTTGTAGTCACTCAGTCCCTTAAAACACCCAGCCAAACTCTTCCCGAAAACACTCAGCCCATGGCAACTTTACTGCATAAAGTTGCTCATATATTCCCTTAGTATCTTTTAATATCTGTAGAATATGTAGAGGTGTTACTATTCTCATTTGTGACTTTCCCCTTTCTGATCAGACTGGCTAGAGATTAATTGATTTTTACTGATTTCAAAGAACCAGCTTTGATTTCTCTCATTATTTTGCTTTATATTTTGTTGATTTTTGTAGGGCTCTTTAGTATTTCCTTCTTTTGTTTGTTTTGGATTTAAAATATTCTTCCATTTTCTTAAAGTGGAAGCTTATCTTATTGATTAGAGACCTTTCTCCTTGTATAATATAAACATCTTATGGTAGCAATTTCCTTTCAAATACTGCTTTAGCTATATTACACAAATTTTAATATATTGTGTTTTAATTTTCATTCATTTAAAAATATTTTCTGATTTCCATCGTGTTTTGCTCTTTGAACCATGGGATACTTAGAACTGTGTTGTTTCATTTCCAAGTTTTTCAGGGTCTTCTAGGTATTTTTCTGTTGACAAGCAGTCCTATTTCTATATGATAACATGTTTTGTACAATTTCATTTCATTAAATTCATTGAAGTTTTTTTATGGAAACATTTTGCAGAAAATTAGTCTATTGTGTACTTCTACCTGCACTTGAAAATAACATGTACTCTGCTGTTGTTGGAAGGAGTATTCTGCTAATGTTAATTAGATCAGGTTTGTTGATAGTGTTGTTCATATCTTCTCTATACTTACTGATATTAAAAATCCATTTGTTTATCAGTTACTGAGAGAGAAGGATTGAAGTTTCCACCTATAATGTAGATTTGTCAATTTTTTCTTCATTCTACTAGTTTTTGCTTCAGATAATCTGAAGCCCCATTGTTAAGTTCATACACATTTAGGATCGTTACATCTTCCTGATAAATTGAGCCCTTTAGCGTTATGCAATGTCCCTCATTTTTCCTGGTAATATTTCTTGTTCTAAAGTCTACTTGGTCTGATATTTACCCTTTTTAGCTTTCTTTCGATCAGTGTTTTTATGGCAAGTCTTTTTTCCATTCTTTTACTTTTAACCCGTATTTAAAATGAGCTTCTTAATAGAGAGCATATAGTTGAGTTGCTTGTTTATCCAATCTGATCATTTCTTTTAGTTGTTGTTTAAACAATTTATGTTTGATGTAACAGTTAATATATTTTTTAATTAAAACCTACCATTTTAATAGTTGTTTTCTACTTGTTTCATCTATTTCTAGCTCGTTTTTTCCCCACTCGCTATGGATTGAGTATATTTACTTTCAATCTTATTTTCACTTTTGGTCTATTATTCACACATCTTTTAAAAACATTTTATTTTAAGTGGTTGTTCCAAGGTTCACAATGTTCACCATTAATGAAGCATGGTTTTCCTAAACTAGTATTACACTACTTCAAGTGTTATGTAATAACCTCATAGTACATGCTCCCTAGTCCTCCCACTTATACTTGGTTCTGTCACTGTCATACATTTTACTTTTACATGTGCCATAATACATCATTATTAATTTTACTTTAGATAGTCAATTATCTTTTAGAGTGATTAAAAAGAAAATATTTACATTTATTTTCACCATTCCCAGAGATCTTCATTCTTTGAGTACATCAACCTTTCTCTCTGGTAGCACATTCCCTTGCTTGAAGAGCTGTCTTTAACATTTCTTGCATGCAGTTCTGCTAAGAAGAATTTTCTTGGCTTTTATTTTTCTGAAAAAGTCTTTATTTCTCCTTCAGTTTCTAAATGTCTTTTCACTGCGTATAGGATTATAGGTTTACAGATTTTGTTTTAGCACTCCGATAATACCACACTGTGGTTCCCAGCTTGCATAGTTTTTGATGAGGAGTCTGTTGTAATTTGGTTGGTTGGTTGGTTTCTCTATATATGTCTTATTTTCCCTGAATACCTTTACAATTTACTCTTAAACTTTCATTTCCAGTAGTTTGAATATAATGTCTCTTGGTGGGGGGAAGGTGTGCATGTGTTTGGTATTTTTGTACTTAGGGTTTTCTGAGATTCTTGGATTTGTGGTTTGATATATTTCATTATTTGGGAAAATTATTGGACGTCATCTCTTCAAATATTTTTTTCCGTGTCATTCTCTCTTCTCCTTCTGGAGTTCCAATTATACGTATATGAGATGATTGATCTTATTCCATAGTTTCTGAATTCTCTGTTCTGTTTTCTTTTTTTACTTTGTGTTTTAGTTTGGGTAATTTCTTCAGTTTATTGATTCTTTCCTCAGCTGTATTGATTGCCCTGATGTATCCATTAGGTTGTTCTTTATCTCTGCTACCTGTATCCTTTATTTCAAGCATTTCTGTTTGGCATACTATTTCAGTATTCAGTTCTCTGGGTTGATAGTCCCCATATGTTCATGCATGTTGTGCATCTTTTCTCCTAGAGTATTCAATATATTAATCATTGTTGATTTAAATTCCTGGCTGATGGTCCCAATACCTGGGTAATCACTGGGTATGATCTTGTTGATTGTTTTGTCTCTTGACAGTGGTTATTTTTATCTTTTTATTGCATGCTGGATATAGTACCTAGGACAGTAGAGAGTGTAATAAATATCAATATTATTTATGCTTGCAAATAGGAATAACATCTTCTGTTGGGGTTTGAGTCAACGTGATCAGAAATTCAGTTGGTTTCAACTTTATTGTTGCTTTAGTGTCTCACCAGTTTCATTCTCCTAGTATTACATTGTGCTTAAGGTGTGGGCTGGTTTGCCAGATGGTTTTGTCAATGTTCCTGCTCTACTCTTAGCTTTACACCTTCCCTGTGCACCTGCATATCAGAGAAGTTGTCTCTCCTATATTCTTGCCTTTCACCCAGCAGTAGAATACTATTACTTGATATTTGGGGGTTGCTAGCACAGTAGTGGTAGTGGGATGTGGGAAGTATTCTCTGTTGCCCTGCTTCTGCCTCATTCTTAGGCAGGCTCTATATCCAAGGGTCTCAGAGTTTAAACTTGGTGGTCTTGCCCTTCCCCCAGAATAGGAGACCTCAAATTGTCTGAGCCAGGTCCAGTTCCCTGCCCATTCTCTAGTCATAGAGGTTTTTTTCTTTTTCCCTTCCCTCAGCTGAAATGCGTCTTCACCTGTACTCTGGGGACAAAAATATTTGCTGCCCTTCCACTAACAACCTAAGTATTTGTTCCTTAGGGGAGAAGTGTCTGGGCAGGAATTTTTGCTTTTCTCATAGCAGTGGTTTCTCCGCTGTCCAGGCTTTCCTAAGAAAACTTAGAATTTTGTTGGATTATCTGGAATCTTCTGTTGTTAAAAGCAACATTCTTTTCAGCTTTCTATATCCTAGATGGAGACTAGAAGCCTCCAGATGTATTATTTTTGGTTGTTCTTTTGTTCGTTTGTTTATTTGTTTACAAATTTGATGCATGATCACTATAAAAAGTTTAAGCCATGGTGAAAGTTACTTTAAAAAAATTAAGTTACCTGGAAATCATTTCACACAAATACAACTCCTGCAAGATTTATTTTTCCTGGTTCAATTATAAGCTTTGGAGGAAATGGCTATGAATGCAAACAAAGGTAGAATAACTCTGGACCTCAGGGTGAGGTGCTAATGAAACACTGGTTAAGGATCTGTACGTGGAAAGGTAACACCTAATTGTGGACAGGTTTTAACCTAATGGTATAGAATGAGTGTTCAACAGTGAACCATGTAGAAATGATCAAAGTATCAGTACTAGAGCACATAGATTTCCCATTTCTCTCTATCTAAAAGTATATGAGAGCAGAACTCTTCCACTGTTGTATCTCCAGCATCTGGAACAGTGCCTAGCACATAATGGTCACGCCCTAATAATTTTTTTCTATGAATAAATTAATGAATGAGAAAGCCCCATGTTTTTTACACAATTAGTGCTGAAGCCTGAGGAAGGAGATGCTGGGCTTTCTGTTGCTTATTAGGGTTATGAAAGTTTCAGTCACTAACTGAAAAGATGAAAGAGGTATACCAAATTACATCTTAGGCTGGTAAGCAGATAGTGTAAGTTATGCTTCTTTACTGAGATTCATGTTGTTTTGTAAACTGCATTTTCAACCATTATTAGTTTTGGACAAATCTCTACTACAAAGAAGCAAGTAAGAAAAATAAATTTAGAAAATTGGTGGTGGAATATAAAATAAAATAAGAAAACACAAGGAAAGAGCAATTCACCAACAAGTATAATTAAATACATTCTATTTGTCTAGTTCTATCATAGGCACTGTGGAGTATAAGTACAAAAAAGTATTGAATGAGTCTCATCAGTTAGCTTCAAGAGAGCTGGGCAGAAGTTGATAGAGAAAAAAAATTCAAGAGAAAGAAAAAAAAAAAAGCCAGATCTGCACAGACCTGTGTCATATTGATAAGAAATTCAAAAAGTCAAAAAGAATTAGACAAAGAAGTTAAACAAAGCAACTGAGACCCATCATAGAAGACTCCGACCCATAATAATTTATTGATCATTTTAACCCACTGAAGAATGTCTAAAAAATATTGAATTAAAAAATTAATTACCTTTTCTCTGGCTAACCTATCTCTGGGTATCTAAAATATTCTCCAACAATAAGTTTTGTTTTAGTCTAAATTGCTTTTCACAGTGAAAAAAAATATATTGAAAAAAGGAAAGTCAGTTTCTACGCTGCCCACCTTATTCTACTGTCATGGTCAGACTATGTTGCCTTGGCAACTTCAGAAAATAAAACGTGCTGCTGTATCTACCTGTGATGTCATAGCAGGTGGCATTGTCTTGGCAGCAGAATAAAATGGTTGCTCTTTAGTTAGCTATTTTCTGTTTGGACTGTCTCAGCATCATTACTCATAAGAAGGATCCCACACTGTCTGTTCTGAATGTGGTACTCTTTCAAGTACAATCTCCAGAGTCCTTCATCTTTCTTCCTTCTTGTCAGCCAATCAACATAGGACTGGAATATATGGGGTTCCTGGGTTCCTATAGTTGATACTGTTTGTTGTTTATACAGTGTCCATTTCCTCCTTCCTAATTTTGTTTAGATAACCATCCTTCACCACTCCTTGACAGTCATATGTACCTCAGGAATAGCTGAACTTATCTGCACTCCAAAAAATGGATCCTAACAACTAAGCCAATTAGAGTAATCCCATCCCCTAGCTAGATTTAAGCTAATCAGTGCACAGGCATCCCCCAGGGGCTGTATTGGTGCAGGATTGAGCACATGTCCAATTTGGCTCAATCGGATTACAAAGAAGGACTTCCATTGTATGGTTGGAGGGAAGAATCTCTTTCACTGGTTAGATAAGAACAAGGAATAATTTTTGCTACAATTACAGTGAGCAGGCATGTTGAGAGCATGAGGGATGAGAGCCTGACCCAAAGCTGACACCTGGTAGAAGGGCAGAGCAAAGAACAAAGTGATACAGTCAGAGCTCTTGATTGTGCCTTGAAGACTGTCCCACCTCTGGACTTCGAGTTACACGAGGCAATGCATTCTGTTATTGTTTAAACCAGTTTAGAGTTATAGTTTCTTACAACCAAGAGCAACCTAACTGATATGGTTCCAGTATCCAATAATAAATATGTAATCTTAGACAGACCCCTTCATGTCTTTGGACCTCAGCTCTTCCATTGAAGAATTAAGGGATTGGATAGTAATCCTCTAAATTGTCCTGATTTCCTAAACTAAAAGGCAAAGCACAGTTATAGGCACCACAAAGTTTCCAAAACAGTATAAGACGTCAGGAGGGCAATTAAGGCCCAAAGTTTAGGGCAAAAGACTCTGCAAAGTATGTCACATTTTAAGAACAAAGGGTCTCCAGAAGTTTGCCTGAAGGGCTTTGTGGGAGGCACCAAAACTGCCCAAACTCTAGTTGTTATAAGAAGAACCAGGAAGGTAAAAGGTAGTGAACCCTTTAGAAAGTGCAGAGTTCACAAAGAAGGGCTGTTTCCTTCCTCACTATCACTTGTGAAGGAGGGGTGGCTGGCGGCTTCACTTCCTCCTTAGGGGGCTCTGGGAGAATAGCTCATACAGATTGGGGGTGCCTGCAAGAGGAGACCTGAATTTATTCCCTAGTCAGAAACGTGCTTGGCTAGTGGCTTATTAATCTGACCCTTTATCACTCTGAACAGGGGAAGAGAGAACTAGAAAGCAGCAGACGTGAAAAAGGAGCATAGTGAAGCAGCATGTTCTGAGTTTGCCTGAGATTCCTGAGGACGACACCAAGAATGATATTAGCCTGGGCTGCCGGCTGAATCAGGTAGCCCAAGCAGGATGGAGCACATTTTAGGGGGGTTGGGGGTATGAGTAAATTGGACATAGACTGAAGTTCCCAAACCATGGAGTTGTGCAGACAAAGGATGCCCTGCCGCCTCGAGTGAGGATTTGAATACCTGGTGTATCTCATGCAAGGTCTGCCCTCCCTATTACAGGGGCATGGTCAATGCTTTTGGAAGGCAGGTAGGAAAGAAAGAAGTCAGTTGGTTAGTTCTTTTTGTGCAGTACTTATCAAGTCCCCTGCATAACTACACACCCCTAAATGTTTTTTGAGAAGAGAATAATAAACACTCATTTTCAAGTTCTGACCTCATTCCTTCTCTCACTTCACGTTTTGCTACCTTTTTTATATACACCTGGAACTCTTGGCATACTGGTCCCACTTGCTACTCCTGAAATACAGCATGTTCTTTGTCACACACTTGGATATGAGCCCCAAATGTCTTCTCTCTTGGTCCATCTGGCAAACCCTTCCTCCTCTATCAAGAAGGGACCTTGAAGGTTTTCTTGACCAACACATACATGATTTGGGTCTTCCAGGATATCCTGTGCATCTCTTTTCATTATTCTTTATTTACTTCCTGACTCATGTATATTTGAAGTCTCTTATGTAATCCAAATTTGGTATTTTTCTAACCTTGAATTAGTACAATTTACTTTTCTCTTTATTAGTTTCCAGTGAACACTTTTCCAATTTTTCGTCCTACTTCTCTGCCACATAAAATTTTTTTGGAATTCAAATTGCATTTTCCAAGGTGCTAATCTTTCTAGAAAAATATTGACAGAGTTGGCCATATAGTAAAATCCTGTTATTTTTATAGATGGGAAGGTTTTAAATATTATCTAATCAACATTCTTGTTTCCATGATAAGGAATATGAGGTCATCAGAGTTGAAATGACTTCTCCAATAGAGCTACTTTATAGAAAATCCAAAACACAAATCCTGAAATCCCAAGAGGCAGTAAAGTGTCATGGGATTTTTTTCCCCCCAATACTGAAGGCAAAGTCAAACAGACCATCTTAACTTGAGCTCACTCATGATTCCATAATGGAAATACTAAACATACCAAACATCTCCTGAGCAAACTTACATTGATTTCAGAACCTCTGGTCGCAGATTTGAATGTAAGGTACTCCCAGTCAATAAGTGACATGTTAAGGCAGGACCATAATATGTACAAGAAAAGATAGAAAAGCACAGAAAAAGTTACCTAGCAAAAAATATTATATACTCACTGCACCATTCTCCGAATTTGGAATTCTTAAAACTGGAAGGAACCATACAAGTTACTCAGGGGTGCTTTCTATGTGTTAAGCATTTCAATAGACCATTGACACATAATGTCTTATTCATTCATTACAAAACAAACATGTGGAGGAAAGTGTTACCTCTATTTTTAAAATGACAGAACTCAGGTTCAGATAAAGTAAATTCCTTATTTATATTTATAGCCAAGAAGTTATGGAGGTGATATACACACTCAGGTGTGCCCAACTCCAAGACCTTAACTTTTTGTTCCTAAATCAGATTTACTTCCTCTAATCACAGATTACAGGGAGTGGAGTCCCCAGCTTCACCTGGAATATCACAGCCTGGGGTGGATTCTGTTTTAAGAGACAGTTCTTTCTATATTTGAATACATCTGGGATTTTTCCCCTAATTTTATACCCCTAAATTTGTCTACTAGAAACTTGCATGAGTCTTTATGCATCCTTTTGGAGTAAACCTAAACAAGCCAATTCTCTGTAACTCGATTTTTCCCAAGCTCCTGCCATCTTCACCAACCCCAAGTCTTCATATCTTCAGGGAAAACATCCAGTATGATCTCAACTGTTATTTGTAAAACTTTCTTCCTAGGCTCCTTCCTGAGTGGCACTTCTTGTACCTTACATTTTATAACTGTCAGTGTCACTGTTGACGTCCAGCACCCAGAACAGGACACAACACTCCATTTGTAGTCTGTTCTCAACTTCATATTAAATTTCAGTGAATGCAGTCTAAGTCTGTTAGCTTTTTCGTCAAGATTCCAGCACACTAAAGATATTTTTCTGAGCACCATTCTACAAGGCTTAAGAGCACTCAGAAAGTCTCAAAAACTAAGCCAACAACATTTAAGATTCATCCCATTAGAACACTATTAACATGCAGTGAAATGCAGCTGAATTGGATCTCAAAGTCCCAACATTAAAGACTTTTCAGGAAATCGCAAGCTTCTCAGCCCTGGGTTACTTTGGTTCAATCAGTTATAGAGCTGAGTTCTATTTGGTGGGACTTTTGCCAGCATCTGTGCTGAGATGTGCACAGGTCTTCCTCTGATACCATTTCTATGAACACTCCAGTTAGTGAAACCAGGCCATGAGAGTAATAGAACCACAAATTCCAGACTGGGTCATATGCTAAGAAATTTAGTTTATTCCTTTGACTTCACTTTTCACAAATGTGCTTTTATTTTGATGGGTTCCCAGAGCACCTGTTGGACCCTCCTATCCCACACAGGGGAGAGTCAGCAACTATGTAGAGAATCATATTTCTCTGTGTTCTTCTCAATAGTCAAGAGTAGCTGGGAAATTTTCAGCCAACACTGAATAACACAGATCTCTTACATTGTTAGTGCAGAAGCAATGTGTTATAAGAAGAAAAATACATCTTTTGGATATCACAGCTAATAAACATGGACTGTTTATATGTTTGTGATAGATAAAAGAGCCAGCTAGATTGTAAACAACATCAGAACACTTCTGTCTTTACGATCATCTTGCATGCATGGTAGATAATGCTGTACACATTTTCATGAATAACTAACTGAACCAACAGGATCAAACCTACAAATGGTTGACATTGGCTTGAATCATGAGGTTTGTGTGTTTCCTGGTGGGGTCTCTAGATCCTCTCTCAATGAGATGGTCTTTAGATTTTTGCTGCCATTGCTTATTAGCAACTCCCATAACAAAAGCCCTAGACAAAGTCAGATTCTTCAGTTTATCTTCCTTCATAATTTAGTTGGATGAATTGGGTGAACGGAGCTCTTCCACATATACAATTTTAATCTTCTATCTTGGGAGAGATAATATGATCAAAAAGAATATTTTAGGTCAGGTCCATCTGGTCTGGACACAGATTTTCCAAGCTAATATAGTGGGTTTTATAATATAAGTAGATTTAGGAGGAGGTCAGATGTTTCTTAACAGTATCCTTCCAGGATAATTATTTTGTAAGAAGCAGGGTCAAAAGTTATGTTAATAGGACAAACGCATTAGCCTCATAACTCATAAGAGATGTAAGTTATCTTAGAAGAAAATAATATTTACTTAGGTGAAGAGTGCTTGCTTGTAGGTGATTTGTGATGTAATCAGATCTTGTTGATATAGAGAGTAATCTGAAAGCAGAGAACCCACAGTCTTCCTCACTCATAGAATGAGAAATGCATCCCTTTCCATTTGTGAGATATCAAATCCTGGGCTATGGAAATCCTTTTGTATCTAGGCAAAGATGTTAGCTAAGATAAAGGACTGGGACCTTATTCTCATGCACAGATCTTCACATGCACACACACACACACACACACACACACACTCACTTGCTACCATGTAGTAGAGTAAAGAACATCACAGGGGTGTAAACGGTGTGGGCAGGGGGAACCTGTTACACCAGAGCCATGATAGCACTTACCACATGGTGTAATTGTATTATTGGGTTAATGTTTGTCTCTACACACTGAGCTCCTTTGCTCTCCTCTCTCTGTGTCTTCAGTTCCTAGCCTGTTGCCTGGCACGTAGTAATTACTCTATTAAAATGAATGAAAGTTAAATACATAAATGAAAAGCTTCATTTCTTCGTAAATATTAAACCCATAGTTTTCTAGGTTTCAACCAAAAGAAGAATCTTTCAGTGGTGATGGGCAGCTGGTGAATCAACCCAAGTCTGTCCCAGAGATTCATCTTTTCCTTTGGGGTCAGTCACTGATTGTCCCTGACATCTCCATCCTGACCTACACCCCCTTCACACTCCTATCCAAGCAGGGACACTGGGCCTCTCTCTTCATATCTCTTATCCCAGATGACACAGGACTAGAACACTCAAGTGAAATTTTATTATAGACTTAGGGATAATAAAGGGGAAATAGAGTACCAGGAACCTCAATGGTCTAGTTTAAAGAAATTTTTTTGAAATTTTGAATGGTGTAGAAATAAATTATCTGGTAGATTACAATGAAATTTTTAAAAATCTTAAATAAGTTAACATCTGTTCCTTAATAAAACATTAAAACAGGTTTGTAATATACTATAATCATGGGATGTTCCAGAACCTAGGACATCATGTAGTCCAAGTTTTTGTATTTTCGGAGAATCCAAAAATATGGAAAGAATTGTCCAATATAACAGAGGACTAGTGGAAGAGGTAGAACTGAAATTCAGTCCCCTTGACACCCAGTCCAGTACCTTGGTTGCCCAGCGTAATGTTTATTACCAACCTCCTGACTCTTAAGGTCCCCATAGGCCCTAATTATAGAAATCTAAAACTGTTTATGAATCAAATTAATTCTACTCATGGTATTTTATTAAAATGCAGTTTATCGTTTTAATTTTGTATTATTTTGCAACTGGAGACGTAACTAATGCATTAGAGAAATCTTGATAGTTGCTGTTAACTGATAATGTGTTTGTAACGTAGAAAGACAGGAGGAGAAAGAATAGTTGCTTGTTTAGAAAAAAGGTAGAGTTGGGAGATAATTGCAACCTCCCTTCCAATTTGTCAGATGGAGTTTTATGCATAATCATACATTTAGAAGATGGTCACATAATAAATGGATGAACTGAATTGTTCTGGGCCAAGGGTTTGATGAAGAAGTCTTCATGGCAGGATTAAGATGATGACACAAAAAGAATGTTGAGTAAATTTGCCTGGGAGAAGCAAGTGGATTGGGCAGAAAGATGGAGATAAAGAAAGTGAGGAAGTTAATTTACCTAGAATGTCAGCTTAGAAGATTTTCAATTCTTTCGGGTAGCCAACTGTCCCTATTAGTTTATCCACCTGGAATAAGAATGCACCATCTGACAAGGCTGTATCTCCAGGTGCACTGCAATCAACAATAGCCGTTTTGCTAAGTTCTCGGATAAACAATTGCTACTGAGCAAGTTCAATCATTGCACTAGAAGAAAGAAATGAAAATAATGATGTGGGCAGAAAGCCTCTGCCAAAGAAGTCTTTGGGCTAAACTATGGAAAGTGGATTAGACCTCAAGACATGATGGAACCTTCACAAAAAAGATGGCAGGCATGGTCTTTAGGATGGGATGAGGGAAAATTAAGTTGTCTACAGAGCCTGGAGAAGGCTCTAATGGACATTTTTAAGGACTGAGCAAGCTCAGATGTCATTCTGACTGGCATGAGAATCAAAGGGTTTTCATCAGTGGGGTGGAGTAGGTCACTGGGAGTTGCCTTAGGAAAGGGAAACACTCCAAATCTGAGTTACGTATTGGGCCTAGCCAGTAGGCTGTTACTGGAAATAACTACAGGGCTAGGCAGAGAAACCAAGGCAAAGGTGCAGGCCTATGGACTGGGATAGCCACAAGAGTGTTGGAGGGAAAAAACATGGCAGATACCAGGGCACACAGGGTTTATTCAGCACACTGTGGCTGAGTTTATGGCACCAAAGGCCACCTACCTTTGGTGCGCTGGATAAGAGCAGTGACCTGGGGGTTAAAAGCATTTGCTTCTAAATCCTGGCTTTGCTCTTTACCAGCTATGGGGTGTGGCATGTAGTAAATATTCAGGACATGGTCAATATTATTATTTAAATTATTTTTTTACAGACAGGAGCAAAGATTGCTAATATGACTCTGGCCCTAGTCAGGACTGACTTGGGAACTAGATGAGTTTGCCTAACAATCATGTCATAAGTTCTAGATGAGCAAGTCAAGGAAACAGGAATTTAGAGGTGCAATCTGTGTCTCAGCCATCAAGGGGACCATCTTTGAATGCATCTCTTTTGTTAATTCCTTCTTAAATTTTGTTGCCAAAAATGGAATACAGAAATTTCATGTCCCAGTCTCTGCAAAGTTGTATTGTTTTAAGGGTCAAACAAGGTCCAAAGCTAGCATTTCAATTCAAGGTTCTATTGGATCTGCTTTACTCAGTAGAGATGAGCCATTTAAACCATTGGAACATGGGTAAACTGGTATTGCTGAATACTCTAAAAAAAACTTGTATGAGAATTTATTTTGTTAAGTAGTTAATCAGTTTCCCTGCAATCTTGTTCAGACTATCAATCGACACAGCAAAACCTTACTTCAAATAATGGAGAAAATATACTGCAGACCAATTTGTAATGCCCATACCATTACAAATTTATGGGCACTAAATAAATGAGACGTTAATGTGTTTGAGAATATCAGGGTTTTTCAATGTAAGTCAAAGTTAACCTCACAGTTACTAAGGATTTCTACCTCCCCGATAGTTGTGAACATAGATGCACAGTGTAAACTTAATAATCATGATAGGAAAAGTCATTTTTAGCTTAATTTGGCAAAGAAGGAAAAAACCCCATAGGCCAGGGGTATGCTCCAAACCCTTTCTGAAATGCATAAAGTTGTAGAGCTTTAGCTCTACCAAAGACAAGTCCAGGATAAGGAATTCATTCATCCATCCATCAACAAAACGTTGAATTGAGTGTCTATGGCACTGGGGAAGCAAGTGAATATAAGAGACAAAGTGCCTGCCCTCACAGAGCTTACATTCTAGTGCACGGAGACCGACAATAAACAAATAAAAAGCGCAAATATATAATATAATTCAGGTAGAGATAAAAAAGTTAAGGCAAATGCAGCAGAGTAGGGTTGGAAGACTAATGGGAGAAGATGTTTTTATAGATAGCATGTCAGGGGCAGGCTCTCTATGGACGTGACAGGTGAACAGCGGCCAGAAAAAAGTGAGAAAGTGAACCTAGCAGAAGCCAGGCTGGGCAGGGTCCTCTAAGCAATTCCATTGATCTCTGTCCTGCCAGTCCCAGAGGTTTCATCCTTGCCAGCAATGCCACTTGGAGGTGCAGGCACATGACTCATGTTTTCTCCAAAGATGTTCAGCAAGAGAAACACTCCTATTCTGCCATGTACTCTGCCACCTTTGTTACCACCCAATTTTCACCTCTTTCTACTGCCATCAGTATTATAGTACTAGTGGCCTGTCCCTAAGGATTTAGCAGCTCAACTTTTTAAGTACCATAGATGGGTAAGTGTCTGGGAAAAGAAATTATGTATGTATACATATATATATATAAGGACACACCCTTTTACTTGTTCTTATTATATATATGAGTTTAGGTAGTTTGAAGAATCTTCTATATCAGAGGATTTTAAAGTTGTTTTGGTAGCAGAAGCCCTTTTCTCGGACAACATCTTATGTAAAACAGATGATGTACTATACAACACAGAAAAAAGAACTGCTCTGGATGAGACGAGGCAGAGGTCTCAGAGATGTGATTGCCTGGCGAATGCTTGGGCCTTCCTCAAAGCCCTCAGAGCAAAGAGGAGGAGGATTAAGTTCACAGAGGGTGGTTGTTTGTTTGTGCTTTTTTAAAAGATATTCAACATTTAATCTTTGAGTTTCTGGTCAGTGCAAGGCACTGCCCTATAAATTGAGGGCAAGATTAAAGAGTGGAGAAGGGATAAAAAGAAATCATGTATTGATCACAGTTTTGAAGAGATAAGCAGTGAGATATAATGGTTAAAAGCATGAGGTTTGAGCCATATCGTTTCAGAGCTTAGATCTTTCACTTTTTACCAGTGTGGTCTTCGGTAAGTTTATCAACCTTATTATGCCTCAGTGTTCTCAGATGTGAAAGAAAACAAGTGAAGGACTTGGCCCTTCATCAAATTATTACTGGTCCCTGCTAGGCAGTTATCTCCAAATATTATGGATAAATCACACCCCTTCTCAAGAAAAGCTTTACTAGATTGAACAATAAGAATATAACACAGTAAGGATGCTGTATTAGAATCAAGAATCAAGACAGAATGTTCTGGTGCCCAGTGAATGATTCTATATTGGACTTGTTCTGCAGTTATTCCTGGACCGTGGTTACCTCCTATCTATAGGAAGGTATCCAGATAAAAGACTTGGACCTTTAACATGTTAGATGAGATCAAGTCCCTCTGCCCCTGGCCTTGGAAATTCAGAAGTTCCTTTGCAAGGCTTCGGTTTTAAAATAAGTTTCTGGAAAGCAAAGATAGTCTATTCAAAGCCCAGGGCCCCTTGTCCCAGGTCTGCCTTCCACAGTTACCAGGCTGGTGGAGGGACCAGTAGAGAGTATTCACATGGTTGGTCTGGTATTTTTGACAATATCACTCACGTATCAGATGCACTTCATTCAGTCATGCAGAAACTCTTTTTCCTTTGGTATTAGAAATAAGCCAGTTCTTTGATAACAGGTATGAAGTCTGCCCATATAGCTGCTGATAGAGAAAGGGAAAGGATTTACGTGCCTCTGGGTACCTGTGGGAACACAGTGTGTGAGCCTGTGTGTGTGTGTGTACGGAGCCGGGTAAAGATAACAGATGAGTGCTGAAGGGAGCCTCTTTGGTTAGTATGCTTATCTCATAACAATGAGAGTATTAAATAAAAGTATTCATCTGAAGTAGTTACACAGTGCTTTGCATATAGTAAACATTCAGGACAGAGTGGCTGCTACTCTAAACAGTAACCATAAAGCATGCTTGTGCTGGTCAGGAAGGATATGAGAGCAAGTGACAGAACCTCAGTTTGAACCACCTTAAAAAAAAGGGGAGTTTTTTTTGTTTTGGTTTTACATCTTTATTGGAGTATAATTGCTTTACAATGTTGTGTTAGTTTCTGCTGTACAACAAAGTGAATCAGCTATATGTATACATATATCTCCATATCCCCTCCCTCTTGAGCCTCCCTCCCACCCTCCCTATCCCACCCCTCTAGGTGGTCACAAAGCACCAAGCTGATCTCCCTGTGCTATGCAGCTGCTTCCCACTAGCTATCTATTTTACATTTGTTAGTGTATATATTTCAATGCTACTCTCTCACTTCGTCCTAGTTTTCCCTATCCCCACTGTGTCCTCAAGTCTGTTCTCTACGTCTGTGTGTTAATTCCCATCCGGCCCCTAGGTTCATCAGTACCATATTTTTGGATTCCATATATATGCATTAGCATATGGTGTTTGTTTTTCTCTTTCTGACTTACTTCACTTGGTATGACAGTCTCTAGGTCCATCCACCTCACTACAAATAACTTAATTTTGTTCCTTTTTAGGGCTGAGTAATATTCCATTGTATATATGTATCACATCTTCTTTATCCATTCATCTGTCGATGGGCAATTGGGTTGCTTCCATGTCCTGGCTATTGTAAATAGTGCTGCAATGAACATTGGGGTGCATGTATCTTTTTGAATTATGGTTTTCTCAGGGTATATGCCCAGTAATGGGATTGCTGGGTCATATGGTAGTTCTATTTTTAGTTTTTTAAGGAAGCTCCATACTGTTCTCCACAGTGGTTCTATCAATTTACATTCCCACCAACAGGGCAGGAAGGATCTCTTTTCTCCACACCCTCTCCAGCATTTATTGTTTGTAGATTTTTTGATGATGGCCATTCTGACTGGTGTGAGGTGATAGCTCACTGTTATTTTGCTCTGCATTTCTCTAATGATTAGTGGTGTTGAGCATCTTATCATGTGTCTCTTGGCCATCTGTATGTCTTCTTTGGAGAAATGTCTATTTAGGTCTTCCGCCTATTTTTGGATTGAGTTGTCCTTTTTTTTTTTGATATTGAGCTGCATAAGCTGCTTGTATATTTTGGAGATTAATCCTTTGTCAGTTGCTTCTTTTGCAAATATTTTCTCCCATTCTGAAGGTTGTCTTTTCGTCTTGTTTATGGTTTCCTTTGCTATGCAAAATCTTTGAAGTTCATTAGGTCCCATTTGTTTATTTTTGTTTTTATTTCCATTGCTCTAGGAGGTGTGTCAGAAAGGATCTTGCTGTAATTTATGTCATAGAGTGTTCTGCCTATGTTTTTCTCTAAGAGTTTGATAGTGTCTGGCCTTACATTTAGATCTTTAATCCATTTTGAGTTTATTTTTGTGTATGGTGTTAGGGAGTGTTCTAATTTCATTCTTTTACACGTAGCTGTCCAGTTTTCCCACCATCACTCATTGAAGAGGCTGTCTTTTCTCCATTGTATATTTTTGCCTCCTTTATCAAAGATAAGGTGACCCTATGTGCGTGGGTTTATCTCTAGGCTTTCTATCCTGTTCCACTGATCTATATTTCTGTTTTTGTGCCAGTACCATACTGTCTTGCTTACTGTAGCTTTGTAGTATAGTTTGAAGTCAGGGAGCCTGAATCCTCCCGCTCCGTTTTTCTTTCTCAAGATTGCTTTGGCTATTTGACACTATACATAGAAAATCCTAAAGATGCCACCAGAAAACTACTGGAGCTAATTAATGAATTTGGTAAAGTAGCAGGATGCAAAGTTAATGCACAGAAATCTCTTGCATTCTTATACGCTAACAATGAAAAATCAGAAAGAGAAATTAAGGAAACACTCCCATTTACGATTGCAATAAAAAGAATAAAATACCTAGGAATAAACCTACCTAAGGAGGCAAAAGACCTGTATTCAGAAAACAATGACACTGATACAATTAATCAAAGATGATACAAACAGATGGAGAGATATACCATGTTCTTGGATTGGAAGAATCAACACTGTGAAAAAGACTGTACTACCCAAAGCAATCTACAGATTCAGTGCAATGCCTGTCAAATTACCAACGGCATTTTTCACCGAAGTAGAACAAAAAATTTTACAATTTGTATGGAAACACAGAAGACCCCAAATAGCCAAAGGGGAGTTTTTTTAAATGGGTGTGTCAGAAAGACAGAAATCACAATTAGCTATCTGAGGGAATAATATATAAGAAATAGTCTCACAGGTGTTGGAAGGCTGAAAGGGCAAAGAGGGAACAGAGATGGTAACTGCAAGAAGAAACTACCTCCTGCAGACCAGGGGACAAAAACAGAAGGGTTGCGTTTCTAGAACCCTGCATCTCAGAGCAGTGACTGTAGAGTTGATGCTCAGACTTTGAGGAAGGGGCAATTCCCACTCCAGCTCTCTGAGGGGCTGCAATAAATCAGCTACTGGGAGTGTCAAAGAAGCTGGAAGCTGTAGCAATCTGTCACTGCTGGGAAGACACTGATAATAACAACCAGAAAACAGAAAAGAAGACCCTGCTCCTCTGGGGCCTTCTTATCCTTCTCTAGTGCCTCCTGCAAGCTATCAAAGAGCCTGCTGGTATAGGGGTCTAGGAAATGCAATTTATAGACTAAAGAAATGTAAGTTGGAGCTAAGAGACAACAGGTAACAAATTGGCAAATTGGCTCATGGTCTGCAAGGAAGGTTCAACTCAGAAACCATGGGAAGCAGGACTTGGATGTTGCCAGCATTTTATTTCTCTTCTCCAACTCCTTCTTTTTCATTGCGCAGCAGTTTAGGCAGTACTGTTCTCTGTGGAAGCACATGGCAGGCTACCTACATTTCCCAAACCTGACTCCCAACAACTTTGGCCACCAGAGAGAACCTGACTATTTTTTTCCTCAATTCTGGTTTAAAAAATCTTAAGACTCTGATTAATAAACTTCTGACTGTAGATGGGAGTCCCATCTAGACCAGTCAAATGTGGCCAGAAGAAACCATAAGAACAAAGGAACTGCCATTGAAAAAATCAGAGCAGATGTTGAAGGAACCAAAGTTGGTGTAGCCAGGTCTCAGGACAGACAAAACAAAGATATTCCCTACAATGGTAGAAAGGGATGTAAAAGAGGAAAAAAATACTATGGAGTGGGAGAAACAGAGATTGGGGAAAGCTTCTTAAATGGCTAATCATGGAGGTGAGTCTTGAAGCAAAGGGCCTGTGGAAACTGGAGGAGGATGGGAGGGCTTCAAGGAGGAAGGAACATTGTATGGAAAGCTGTGGAGACCTAAAAATGCACAGGATGTACAGAGCTCAGAAAGTGTTTGGTAAAAGTTGAAAAGCTAGATTAGGGGCAAACATGAAATACCACGCTAAACTACATGCTATTTATTCTTCAGACATAGAGACTTACCAGGCAGGGAGTTCTATGTTGGAGAGAGATAGGAAGGATGGAAGTAGGGAGAAGGAAGAGGAAGTAGAGCACATAGAAGGCTATTGCCACACATCAATCTATAGCTTCAGGCATTTGCCCAGATGAATCAAAACTTAACTAAATTATGCCTGCTTTCATTATAGTCTTGCTTTAGTATGACCTTGACCCAAATTTGCAGTATTTTTGAATTTCAGATTTTTTTCCTCTTCAAGGCGGAATGAATAAAACTGTGCTAGATGACTAAGATAATGCTTGTGAAATACTTGAGTCTGGGGAAGTAGAGACGAGTGCATCTCAAACTTAGAAGTCACACGGAGTACTTCTATTCTATTTTGTTATATTTCGGTGATGGTTCACTAATATTTTAGGAGACCACAGAATCCCCACAAGAATCAGACTCACAGTCTAAGATTTCAGACATACCTCGGTTCTGCTCCCAGGAGAGTGTAGTTAACTCTTAGGTACAAAGTCCCATTGTGACACCTTCCTTTCTTCCCACTTCTTTTTGGCCTAAATCCCCTTAACAACTGCACCAGAGTGAGAAGAGGAAGAGAGAGATAAAATCAGTGAGATATAATTCAAACTATATCATGTTTGTTCTTCAGGATTTTCAAGAATTTGGGAGCAGGAACAACAACAAAACAAGTTAACAGAGCCTTAGGTTGCCACATATTAGCTCATGACAAGGAGCTGGTCTGAGTCTGTTTTTTCATCTTTATAGAGAGAATAATAATAACAATTATATTTCACAGATAATACAAGGACCAAATAAGGTAATATTTACAGCTGGAAAAATATCATTTCTCAAGACCCTTCTGACTTCCATAGGCACCTCGATGACCAGCATGAATGGAGCTGAGGGCAAGATCCCCACGTTTAACCACTTTGGTTCAGCTGACCTTTGCTGACCTTGCTGCTCAGCTCCTCTAACCCGTTCCACTGCCAGGTTTAGAGGTCAGCAGACTCAGAAGGGCTCAAGGTCAAAGACAAGGATGTTCAAATCTCTAAGCAGACCAAGTCTGAGAAGGACTCAGAACTCAGAAGTGTTAGGGCTACTTTGGTGGCAACTTTAGCTATCATATGGATGAATAAACTTGAGTGAAACTGCCAGGATTGATAACTACATGTACAAGTTGATTAACTGGAAGAGAATAAAATGTGTGAATAAAGATATAACAATCATAACTGTTTCTTAACAAAATGTGTCAATTGCAGCCAAGCTGTGTCTTGACTTTGGATATTTGTCATTAAGAAACTAGAATTCTATACAAAGATATATGCCTAAATATATTCATGTCCATATCAAAATACATACCAAAACTAAGGGATTCATTATTTAAAAGTTAGCTCTTCAATAAGAAAAATTTCTACATGTACAATATGACTTTGATTTTTAAGTGCATTGTACATAATTTTCATCCAAAGTATCACAGACACAAAGCTTTTTTGTGTAATGGAATTTTACTGAAATTTTAAGAGAAAATTGGGTTGGTGAAGAATCAGTAGATAAAATATAGGACCGGAAGCAATTTCCAGTTCAAAGGCAGATGTTGCCAGACCCAGAAATCTGGCAACCATCAGTCTTGCGTTTCTTTTCAGTTTCTCACTGGCTCTGTTGCTTTGTATACCCACAGCCTCCCACCATGTTGCTAGACCTTCCTGAAATCCGAGCTACTGAACTTCCTTCTACTTTTCCTCATCCTTTGTCCTGAACATACAGCTCATCCTTTGTCCTGCACTTGCCCATCTAAATTGTGTTCTGTGTTGTGTGTTGGTGGTATATGGTAACAACATTATCTATTGTCACCAAAAAGACCCATCAACAGCTTTTCCTCCTCCTTCTCTGCAAATAAACCAGAATAATAATCTATCAACTAGACAAGAATTTTGCCATTAATCTAGAAGGCAGGAGCAACTGCAGTCAGTTTTTAATTTTTAATAGCAATTCTTCTACCTGCTGAATAAATACATGTATATATTTATACCAGAGATTTAGCAATACTTATTTCTGGAAAGGATTAATGAAAAAAATTATTTTTCCTTTCACGTTATTTTTTTTTTTTCACACACACACACTGTATTTTATTTTTACAAGAGATAAATAGACTGACACCAAGCATTGTACATGGATGACCACAACAAAAGCAACAATGATTGCAATTACCAAACATGAAACACACTCATACTATGTCATAATATTGACATTCAGTCCAGTAATCCTCCACTGTAACAGCTCCTTTACTTTGCAGTGAAAATTGATTTCTATATTCTTTGCCTCTGAGTCCTTGTGGGATTTTTTTTTTTTTTAAATTCAGACAGAAAGTCACAAAAATTATACTCATCCTCATCAGTTCACTCAGTCCCATGTAATTAATTTTTTTTCATCTTGATCTTTTTGTTAGCACTTTTATGAGTTCATCAGTTTTTCATTAGAGTTCTGAAAATGCTTATTCATTCAGTTCAGCAGTACAGTCAGTTACCAGAAACCTGTACTTGTCAGAGTCTTTTCCATGAATTTCTTGAAGATGAAACCCTTTTATAGGAACATATTTGCAAAATCATCAGAGTACACCCAGAACTGTCTGTAAGTGACAAAAGACTTAAAAATGACCACGGTTAAAGATTTGATGAAAGTTCATAATAATGCAGTTGACAAGAAAATTAGTTATTTCTGAGGTATACATTTTAAAGTAATAACAAGGATTATTACTTATACCATTATACCAGAACATATAAGATTTTTAGAAATTTCATATAATGTCTGAAACATTTATATTAACATATTTCCATACATATTTCCATACAAATACAAATATAAGATTTTTAGAAATTTCATGTAATGTCTGAAACATTTATATTAACATATTTCCATACAAATAACCCAATGAAAGTTTAGTATTAGTTGTTTTGTTTGTTTTTTTATACTGCAGGTTCTTATTAGGCGTCAATTTTATACACATCAGTGTATACATGTCAATCCCAATCGCCCAATTCAGCACACCACCATCCCCACCTCACCGCAGTTTTCCCCCCTTGGTGTCCATATGTCCATTGTCTACATCTGTGTCTCAACTTCTGCCCTGCAAACTGGCTCATCTGTACCATTTTTCTAGGTTCCACATACATGCATTAATATACGATATTTGTTTTCCTCTTTCTGACTTACTTCACTCTGTATGACAGTCTCTAGATCCATCCACGTCTCAACAAATGACTCAATTTCGTTCCTTTTTATGGCCGAGTAATATTCCATTGTATATATGTACCACACTTCTTTATCCATTCGTCTGCTGATGGGCATTTAGGTTGCTTCCATGACCTGGCTATTGTAAATAGTGCTGCAATGAACATTCGGGTGCATGTGTCTTTTTGAATTACGGTTTTCTCTGGGTATATGCCCAGTAGTGGGATTGCTGGGTCATATGGTAATTCTATTTTTAGTTTTTTAAGGAACCTCCATATTTTTCTCCATAGTGGCTGTATCAATTTACTTTCCCACCAACAGTGCAAGAGGGTTCCCTTTTCTCCACACCCTCTCCAGCATTTGTTGTTTGTAGATTTTCTGATGATGCCCATTCTAACAGGAGTGAGGTGATACCTCATTGTAGTTTTGATTTGCATTTCTCTAATAATTAGTGATGTTGAGCATCTTTTCATGTGCTTCGTGGCCGTCTGTATGTCTTCTTTGAAGAAATGTCTATTTAGGTCTTCTGCCCATTTTTGGATTGGGGTGTTTGTTTCTTTAATATTGAGCTGAATGAGCTGTTTATATATTTTGGAGATTACTCCTTTGTCCGTTGATTCATTTGCAAATATTTTCTCCCATTCTGAGGGTTGTCTTTTCGTCTTGTTTATGGTTTCCTTTGCTGTGCAAAAGCTTTGAAGTTTCATTAGGTCCCACTTGTTTATTTTTGTTTTTATTTCCATTACTCTAGGAGGTGGATCAAAAAAGATCTTGCTGTGATTTATGTCAAAGAGTGTTCTTCCTATGTTTTCCTCTAAGAGTTTTATAGTGTCCAGTCTTATATTTAGGTCTCTAATCCATTTTGAGTTTATTTTTGTGTATGGTGTTAGGGAGTGTTCTAATTTCATTCTTTTACATGTAGCTGTCCAGTTTTCCCAGCACCACTTATTGAAGAGACGGTCTTTTCTCCATTGTATATCTTTGCCTCCTTTGTCATAGATTAGTTGACCATAGGTGCGTGGGTTAATCTCTGGGCTTTCTATCTTGTTCCATTGATCTATGTTTCTGTTTTTGTGCCAGTACCATATTGTCTTGATTACTGTAGCTTTGTAGTAGAGTCTGAAGTCAGGGAGTCTGATTCCTCCAGCTCCATTTTTTTGCCTCAAGACTGCTTTGGCTATTCGGGGTCTTTTGTGTCTCCATACAAATTTTAAGATGATTTGTTCTAGCTCCGTAAAAAATGCCATTGGTAATTTGATAGGGATTGCATTGAATCTGTAGATTGCTTTGGGTAGTATACTCATTTTCACAATGTTGATTCTTCCAAGCCAAGAACATGTATATCTCTCCATCTGTTGGTATCATCTTTAATTTCTTTCATCAGTGTCTTATAGTTTTCTGCATACAGGTCTTTTGTCTCCCTAGGTAGGTTTATTCCTAGGTATTTTATTCTTTTTGTTGCAATGGTAAATGGGAGTGTTTCCATAATTTCTCTTTCAGATTTTTCATCATTAGTGTATAGGAATGCAAGAGATTTCTGTGCATTCATTTTGTATCCTGCAACTTTACTATATTCATTAATTAGCTCTAGCTGTTTTCTGGTGGCAGTTTTAGGATTCTCTATGTATAGTATCATGTCATCCGCAAACAGTGACAGTTTTACTTCTTCTTTTCCAATTTGTATTCCTTTTATTTCTTTTTCTTCTCTGATTGCCGTGGCTAGAACTTCCAGAACTATGTTGAATAATAGTGGTGAGAGTGGACATCCTTGTCTCGTTCCTGATCTTAGAGGAAATGCTTTCAGTTTTTCACCATTGAGAATGATGTTTGCTGTGGGTTTGTCATATATGGCCTTTATTATGTTGAGGTAGGTTCCCTCTATGCCCACTTTCTGGAGAGTTTTTATCAGAAATGGGTGTTGAATTTTGTCAAAAGCTTTTTCTGCATCTATTGAGATGATCATATTGTTTTTATTCTTCAATTTGTTAATATGGTGTATCACATTGATTGATTTGCGTATATTGAAGAATCCTTGCATCCCTGGGATAAATCCCACTTGATCGTGGTGTATGATCCTTTTAATGTGTTGTTGGATTCTGTTTGCTAGTATTTTGTTCAGGATTTTTGCATCTATATTCATCAGTGATATTGGTCTGTAATTTTCTTTTTTTGTAGTGTCTTTGTCTGGTTTTGGTATCAGGGTGATGGTGGCCTCATAGAATGAGTTTGGGAGTGTTCCTTCCTCTGCAATTTTTTGGAAGAGTTTGAGAAGGATGGGTGTTAGCTCTTCTCTAAATGTTTGATAGAATTCACCTGTGAAGCCATCTGGTCCTGGACTTTTGTTTGTTGGAAGATTTTTAATCACAGTTTCAATTTCATTACTTGTGATTGGTCTGTTCATATTTTCTGTTTCTTCCTGATTCAGTCTTGGAAGTTTATACCTTTCTAAGAATTTGTCCATTTCTTCCAGGTTGTCCATTTTATTGGCATAAAGTTGCTTGTAGTAGTCTCTTAGGATGCTTTGTATTTCTGCGGTGTCTGTTGTAACTTCTCCTTTTTCATTTCTGATTTTATTGATTTGAGTCCTCTCCCTCTTTTTCTTGATGAGTCTGGCTAATGGCTTATCAATTTTGTTTATCTTCTCAAAGAACCAACTTTTAGTTTTATTGATCTTTGCTATTGTTTTCTTTGTTTCTATTTCATTTATTTCTGCTCTGATCTTTATGATTTCTTTCCTTCTGCTAACTTTGGGTTTTGTTTGTTCTTCTTTCTCTAGTTTCTTTAGGTGTAAGGTTAGATTGTTTACCTGAGATTTTTCTTGTTTCTTTAGGTAAGCTTGTATAGCTATAAACTTCCCTCTTAGAACCGCTTTTGCTGCATCCCATAGGTTTTGGGTCGTCGTGTTTTCATTGTCATTTGTCTCTAGGTATTTTTTGATTTCCTCTTTGATTTCTTCAGTGATCTCTTGGTTATTTAGTAACGTATTGTTTAGCCTCCATGTGTTTGTCTTTTTTACGTTTTTTTCCCTGTAATTCATTTCTAATCTCATTGCGTTGTGGTCAGAAAAGATGCTTGATATGATTTCAATTTTCTTAAATTTACTGAGGCTTGATTTGTGACCCAAGATGTGATCTATCCTGGAGAATGTTCCGTGCACACTTGAGAAGAATGTGTAATCTGCTGTTTTTGGATGGAATGTCCTATAAATATCAATTAAATCTATCTGCTCTATTGTGTCATTTAAAGCTTCTGTTTCCTTATTTATTTTCATTTTGGATGATCTGTCCATTGGTGTAAGTGAAGTGTTAAAGTCCCCCACTATTATTGTGTTACTGTCGATTTCCTCTTTTATAGCTGTTAGCCGTTGCCTTATGTATTGAGGTGCTCCTATGTTGGGTGCATATATATTTATAATTGTTATATCTTCTTCTTGGATTGATCCCTGGATCATTATGTAGTGTCCTTCCTTGTCTCTTGTAACATTCTTTATTTTTAAGTCTATTTTATCTGATATGAGTATAGCTACTCCAGCTTTCTTTTGATTTCCATTTGCATGGAATATCTTTTTCCATCCCCTCACTTTCAGTCTGTATGTGTCCCTAGGTCTAAAGTGGGTCTCTTGTAGACAGCATATATATGGGTCTTGTTTTTGTATCCATTCAGCCAGTCTATGTCTTTTGGTTGGGGCATTTAAACCATTCACGTTTAAGGTAATTATCGATATGTATGTTCGTATGACCATTTTCTTAATTGTTTTGGGTTTGTTTTTGTAGGTCCTTTTCTTCTCTTGTGTTTCCCACTTAGAGAAGTTCCTTTAGCATTTGTTGTAGAGCTGGTTTGGTGGTGCTGAATTCTCGTAGCTTTTGCTTGTCTGTAAAGCTTTTGATTTCTCCATCCAATCTAAATGAGATCCTTGCCGGGTAGAGTAATCTTGGTTGTAGGTTCTTCCCTTTCATCACTTTAAGTATATCATGCCACTCCCTTCTGGCTTGCAGAGTTTCTGCTGAGAAATCAGCTGTTAACCTTATGGGAGTTCCCTTGTATGTTATTTGTCGTTTTTCCCTTGCTGCTTTCAATAATTTTTCTTTGTCTTTAATTTTTGCCACTTTGATTACTATGTATCTCGGCGTGTTTCTCCTTGGGTTTATTCTGTATGGGACTCTCTGCGGTTCCTGGACTTGGGTGGCTATTTCCTTTCCCATGTTAGGGAAGTTTTCGACTATAATCTCTTCAAATATTTTCTCTGGTCCTTTCTCTCTCTCTTCTCCTTCTGGGACCCCTATAATGCGAATGTTGTTGCGTTTAATGTTGTCCCAGAGGTCTCTTAGGCTGTCTTCATTTCTTTTCATTCTTTTTTCTTTAGTCTGTTCCGCAGCAGTGAATTCCACCATTCTGTCTTCCAGGTCACTTATCCGTTCTTCTGCCTCAGTTATTCTGCTATTGATTCCTTCTAGTGTAGTTTTCATTTCAGTTATTGTATTGGTCATCTCTGTTTGTTTGTTCTTTAATTCTTCTAGGTCTTTGTTAATCATTTCTTGCATCTTCTCAATCTTTGCCTCCATTCTTATTCCGAGGTCCTGGATCATCTTCACTATCATTATTCTGAATTCTTTTTCTGGAAGGTTGCCTATCTCCACTTCATTTAGTTGTTTTTCTGGGGTTTTTTCTTGTTCCTTCATCTGGTACATAGCCCTCTGCCTTTTCATCTTCTCTATCTTTCTGTAACTGTGGTTTTTGGTCCACAGGCTGCAGGATTGTAGTTTTTCTTGCTTCTGTTGTCTGCCCTCTGGTGGTTGAGGCTATCTAAGAGGCTTGATGGGAGGCTCTGGTGGTGGGTAGAGCTGACTGTTGCTGTGGCGGTCAGAGCTCAGTAAAACCTTAATCCACTAGACTGTTGATGGGTGGGGCTGGGTTCCCTCCCTGTTGCTGTGGCGGTCAGAGCTCAGTAAAACCTTAATCCACTTGACTGTTGATGGGTGGGGCTGGGTTCCCTCCCTGTTGGTTGTTTTGCCTGAGGCAACCCAACACTGGAGCCTACCCGTGCTCTTTGGTGGGGTTAATGGCAGACTCTGGGAGGGCTCACGCCAAGGAGAACTTCCCAGAACCTCTGCTGCCAGTGTCCTTATCACCACGGTGAAACAGAGCCACCACTCGCCTCTGCAGGAGACCCCCCCAACACCAGCAGGTAGGTCTGGTTCAGTCTCCCCCAGGGTCACTGCTCCTTCCCCTGTGTCCCGATGCACACATTACTTTGTGTGTGCCCTCCAAGAGTGGGGTCTCTGTTTCCCCCAGTCCTGTCAAAGTCCTGCACTCAATTCCCACTAGGCTTCAAAGTCTGATTCTCTAGGAATTCCTCCTCCCGTAGCCGGACCCCCAGGTTGGGAAGCCTGACGTGGGGCTCAGAACCTTCACTCCAGTGGATGGACTTCTGTGGTATAAGTGCTCGCCAGTCTGTGAGCCACCCACCCAGCAGTTATGGGATTTGATTTTACTCTGATTGCGCCCCTCCTACCATCTCACTGTGGCTTCTCCTCTGTCCTTGGACGTGGGGTATCCTCCTTGGTGAAGTCCAGGGTCTTCCTGTCAATGATTGTCCAGCAGCCAGTTGCGAGTCTGGTGCTCTCGCAAGAGGGAGTGAGAGCCCACGTTATTTTTTTTATTTGCCAAAATTTCTACATGAAAGATGCAATTGGAAAATAAACCAAAAGACTTTTCTGATGTTTTTAAATTATTTTTACTGAAAATGCTTGTAAATCATGTTAAAATACTATACTGCATTTGTACTATTGAATCTGAAATATTAAATCTGAAATGAACATGATGGGTAGTGCTTTGAACTAATAATTGTTATCAATTTATGCTATTATCATTCATTTCTCTCTCCTGAAAGACTACATATGCAGAAAAAGACTCTTTCCTTGAGAGACCTACCTCATTAGATAAGGATATGTGTGCATGTGTTTGTGTGTGTGTGTATGTGTGTTTATAAAGGAGTGGCTCTGATCCTTAGAGTAAACTGTATGTATTGTGTAACTGATCTTGTATGTATATTACACAATGCTCTTTGAGTCTAATTTTCAATTAATTGTTCTATTAAATCTTCCCAGACTTCCATTCCATCAATACCTTATTTCCTCCTATTGCAAGCCTATCCTCAATCATATTAAGCTACATTTCATTTCCATATTTAACTACATTTCATTTCATCTTTTCTCATCTATCTGGTGATGCTATTTGACTAGCATTATTACTATTTATTCACTCTTAAACAGCTAGAGTATTCTACTCTAAACCCCATATCTAAATCCAGAAGAGAAAAAAACAAGGCAATTTTCCTGTTTTCTAATCTACTTGAAATCCAAATTTTCTCATTTTCTTGAATTATATCCTTGACTAACATTTGGGCAAGTTATGAAAAGGAGGGAGGGAATAGAAAGAAAGAAGGTCTGGGACAAACTTCAGGAAGTATGTGTCTGGTGGTGTGATCTAGTAAAACAGTGCAGGTTTTTTTGTCAAAGAAAGCTGAGCATCTCCTCTGGCTCCACCAATTTCTTGCTATGCAACCATGAATAACTCACTAAAACTGAGCCTCAGTTTCCTCACTGTAAAATGGGGATGGTATACCTACCTGCCAGGGTTATTACGAAGATTAGATGTAATGTATGCAAAGGAAAACTATTATCATTACACCCACGTCATGTCTCCAATATCAAATATGTTTCCTAATTTAAACTCCAATGTTAAATATTCAATATAACTTTGGACAGGCAACTTGATTTCTCTGTGCTTCAGCTTTCTCATCTGTGATATAGGAGTACTAACATTCCTCACTTGCCTCCAATTCTCCTTTCTCTATTAAAAGAGAATGCAAGGGAGAAACTGTGTTTATTCTAGATGTAAAAATAAATAATGTTTATTTTATTTCTCCTGACTCATTTAATTAACTGACTGTTTACATATTTAGCACCCAGGATTGCTGTGAGAATTAAATAAGTGATACATGTAAAGAACAGTGCCCCCAAAGTATTAGTTGTCACCATCATCATCATCATCTATGTTGCATACCTTTATCTTCCTTATGCTGTCAGAGCCAGTTGCTGATTTTTGGTTTGAAAAATATTTCTAAGTGTAGGCATAATATACCTGTTTGGTCCCAGTCAAGATCCAGGAAGGCTCCTTTGAGCCATCTGGATTTAACTGTCAATGATCTGCAGGAACAGCATAGACACACCGGATTCAAGGCTCCTATAACATTTGTTCTCTGTGTTCAGAATGATTCAGAGCTGCTTGAATCATTTCATTGCTAAAAACTCTCTGCTCACCATAGACATACCAAGGCCCTTTAGCATACTTGCCCAAAACCATGAAAACCCAGTCTATGGAAACATATGAACTTGGAAAGAACAGTGGTCCATCACCAGTGGCAGAGATATGGCACTGAGTACAGTTTGGGCAAACCCCAGGCTGGCTCTTCTCGTACTAACTTGGCATCTCCAAATTAGGCATGTTAATCTATAGATTTTCTTGTGATTTAGAGGCAGGAGGAGACAACCAATCAGATTTTCCGTTGTCTAATTATATTGCAAAAATTGACTTTTCTTCCATGGCTAGTTTTTGAGTCATTTTAAGGAGAGAAATAAAATAGATCAGAGAAACATCATATGTAAAACGATAGCTGCAGATTTTAGGGGAAAAACAAATAAACCAAAAAGTAATCGAAAGGTAAATTGGGACTTGGGGAGTAATAAAACAAAGGAGAGCTATAATGAGAGTTATCCAATTAGAATTCTGGGGGAATAAAAAGTAATACCCCATCAAGTTATCCATCAAAAAAGGCATTCGTTTAAGGCCTGCGGTTGTGAATAATTGTTCCAATCAAAGATTTCCACGAGGTCACAATAGGTAGTATGTAAACAATCAGTTAATGAAATGAGCCATAAAGAATGGGATAAATAGTCCTAATGTCAGCAGCTTCTCCCTTGCTCTTCCTTTTTATAGAGCAATAAGAAATGGAGGCCAGGTGATGGATAAAACTAAAACTGAGGTGTGTGTACGGTAGAGCAGCATCCCTCAACTGGAGACCATGTGGCAGATCACCTGAACTCTTCACTCTAGAGTTTCACTGTCTGGATATAATGTTTATGACAAAATCCACTGTCAGAGCTGTATTCTTATGTCATACCTCACAGGTTTAACTTAAAATCTATTTATTTTAAAATTTTAAAGTAACCTTAATAGTTATTAGATTTTTTTAGATTATGAAAAATAATCTGTTTTTCTTTTTTAGTTTAAATAAAATATAGTACAGGAAAGTTTAAAGAAAAATGTTAAACATTAACAGTAATCCCGGCACTCAGAAATTACCACTTTTGCTATCTTGTGTACAGTAAGTCCCCTACCTATGAACGAGTTCTGTTCTGAGAGTGCGTTCATAAGTCCAATTTGTTCGTTAAGTCCAACAAAGTTAGCCTAGGTACCCAAATAACACAATCGGCTATATAGTACTGTACTGTAATAGATTTACAATACTTTTCACACAAATAATACATAAAAAGACACAAAAAAAAACACTTTTAATCTTACAGTACAGTACCCTGAGAAGTACAGTAGTACAGTACAACAGCTGGCATACAGGGGCTGGCATCGAGTGAACAGGCAAGAAGAGTTACTGATTGGAGGAGGGAGAGGAGGTGGGAGATGGTAGACCTGAAGGATCGTCAGCAATAGGAGACGGAGTACAAGCTGCAGTTTCACTCAGACCTGATGATGATGGCACAGGTTCTGGTTCCTTGCTGGATTCAATTCTATCTACCCTGTTGAAAAAACAATCCAGTGAGGTCTGGGCAGTAGCTCTTTTTTTCTCATCATAGATGACACAGTAGCACTGGACTGTGTTCTGAACAGCTGCTGCAACCTTCGTGTACCATTCTACGTTCGGGTCCTGTGCCTCAAAAACTAACAGTGCCTCCTCAAATAAAGAAAATTCCCTTGCCATTTCCTGCATCATAAATCTTTTTGGTTCTTCAGTTATTTCTTCTTCCTCTTGTCTCTCTTCATCCTTTCTCTGGGCCTCCAATTCCATCAGGTTTTCATTAGTAAGTGCCTCGTGTTGCACAGCAAGGAGTTCAATGAAGTCGTCCTCTTGCAGATCTAGCTCCAGCTTCTCACTGAGGGTCACTAAACTGCTGAAGACCTTTTTGGACTCCTTATCTACCTTCTCAAATACACGAAAATCGTGAACAAACTGTGGGCAAAGGTTCTTCCAAACCCCATTCATGGTGATGTCTGTAAACTCACACCAAGCAAAGTCAATTTTTTTATGGCCTTGTAGATGTTATAGTCTTCCAAAATTGTTGCAAGATTGTTCCTGATTTGTCACTTGCCTTTACTGCCTGATGAGAATTGTGTCATAAATAATATTTCTTGAAAGTTGCTACAACTCCCTGGTTCATAGGTTGGATGAGTGATGTAGTATTCGGTGGCAGATGCACTACATTGACATTGGGATGAAAGTTGTCCATGAATGGGAGGTAGCCCAGAGCACTGTCGAGCAGCAAAAGAATGTTGAATGGGATGTCCTTCTCTAAGCAATATTTCTCTACCTCTGGGATAAAGTGGTGGAAAAACCAGTCCTGGAAAATGGCCTGTGTAACCCAGGGTTTGGGGTTACTCTTCCACACAACAGAAAGAGAGCCCTTGGCTATGTTTTTAAGGGCTCCTGGGTTCTCTGAATGATCAAGTAAGAGAGGCTTCAGCTTTATATCACCAGAAGCATTGCCACCTAACAACAGAGTTAGCCTATCTTTTGCTGCTTTATAGCTTGGCATCAACTTTTCCTCCTTACTGATATAACTTCGGTCTGTCATCCTCTTCCAGTACATTCCTGTCTCATCCACATTAAAAACCTGCTCAGGTAAATATGCGCCTTCATCAATAATTTCTTGAAGCATTTCAGGAAATTCCCGGACAGCTACGGTATCTGACTCGTTGCCTCGCCACTTACTTTTACGTTGTGAAGTTTGGCTCTAGTCTTGAACCAATGAAACCAGCCATGGCTGGCATTAAAAATGCACCCTCTGATTCTTTGCCATGTTTCTTCTTCAAGTCTTCATAAAGGCTTTTAGCTTTCTCTTGAATCAGCATTAAGCTGAGTGGGACTCGACGCTGATGCTGATCCTGCATCCACACACTGAGATGTTTCTCCATCTCCTCCATCATTTTTCTTCTTCCATATTACTGTCTTCTTCTTATCCACGTTTTCAGTATTATTGTCGACTTCATCAGCACAGCAGACTTCACGTTCCGTGATCTTGTCCTTGTTCTTTAGAATTGGGCCAATGGTTGAACGATTCATGTTATAAGAACGAACGACGTCTACCATCTTTTCGCCTTGCTCCACTCTCTCAATTGTTTTCACTTCTGTTTCCATCGTTATCACTTGGTGCTTCTTAGCAGTACCAGCTACATCACCGCTGTTTTTATGCTTGCTTCCGGACATCCTGGGCTTGAAATAAAGATACTCTACTACTGTACTCTGTACACTACTGTACAGTAAAGTACACAAAAGCACAACCACTTGTAGAGGATGCATGCATGTGACAATGTATGCCAGACACGTGAACTAACTTACGTGATTGGACATGCGAACACATGTTTGCATCTTTGAAAGTTCACAACTTGAAGGTTCATATGTAGGGGACTTACTGTATTTCATTCTAATCTTTTTTCTTTTGTGTGCATATGCATGTAAATAAATTGCAAAATGAGAATCATTCTCTCTATATAAAAATTCGTACACTGCCCTTTTCATACTGATTGTTATTTCAAGGCCAGAGTTAACAAGTTTGGTTGTCTAAAATATTCAGAGCAGTTTAGAAGCAGCAAATTAGAAGAGAAATTTGAGGACCATTAAAAGGAGCCATGCTCTCAACTGTTAAATGAAAGGCTGAGAGTACAGTAGTTTGAAAAATATATGAGTGAATAAAATAATAAAAATCTCAGGATTAGAGGGGAACTCAAAACATGTAATTCAACCCTTGTGCAAATGTTTAATTCCTTCTAAGTCACCCTTGCTGAAGGGATACCTTAGTCACAAAAAGTACTTCCCAATGGAGCCCATTCTGTTTTCATAGTTATTAAGTTAGTTAGGGCAGTGCTAGTATCTGTAACAAATAATCTAGTCAAATAAAGTTAGTCAAGTAAAGACTGGCAGAAGAAGTACAGTTCAGAATCACAAACATCAAGCCAGTGGAGAGAGAAAGAGCATGGAAGATTGTACGAGGAGGGTACTTATGGACCAGGCCTGCAACAACAAATATCACATTCCATTGGTCAGAACTCGATCACATGGACACACCTAACTGCAAAGGAGGCTGGGAAATGTTGTCTAACTACATGTCCAGGATGAGGAGAAACAGGTTTGGTAAATGGCCAGCCAGTTGATACCACAGTTTTATTCATCAGAAAGTTCATTCTCATGTTGAGCCAAAATTCCACATGGATTGGTTCTGATTCTGCCCCCAGGTCAACATAAAATAATTCTAATCTCTCTTCCACAGATAACCCTTCAAATGTTTAAAGAATGGTTTTATATCTCTCATATGTCTTCTTTTTCTTCAGTACATATACCACAAATTTCTTCAATCCTTCATGTGACATTATTATTAAAGCATAGTCATTTGGGGACATTTGATATAGAAATAAGCAAATTCATATATGTCAGTACTCCCCAAAGGCATGAATTTTTAGGCATAATAACTAATATGCATAATAAAATTTTTTAGTTATCTATAAATAATTTAAGCACACACTTAAAATATGTGTCACTGAAAAATTATTAAAATAGAAAGAATCCACTGCTTTAAAAAGGTAAGCTTCATGTAACAAGATGTTGTCATGGGGCTTGTTTGCTCTATCTTAGTATCAGTTAAAGCACTTGTACTGTACATATCAGAATGGCAAAATGAGCCTGAGATAGAATTTTCCCTCCGTGTGTTCCCATGTGCAGATTTAGAAACTAGTCCAGGTCTCTTTAAACCCTCAGTCAAATCAAAGATAAACGTGGGATCAGACAGAAAAAATGGGAAAGGAGATAGCTTTGAGGAGTGCATTTGCCTTGCTGTGAGTCTCTACCTGGCTTCCTATGAAGTAGAAGTACAGTTACAATCTTCTTACCTCAATCCTAGTGAGGGAATCTTCCAGGGCACCACTTGGAGACATTTTATGTGTCCTCTGCAGTCAGAAGATGTTGTGGAGAAAACCAGTGTCTAAGAAAGCAAAAGAGGACTGTGGGTTAAGTAGAAGGTGGGAAAGAGGTTGACTGATTAGTGTAGGGACCCAGAATCAGGTGAGCACTGCTACATTGGGACCAGCTTTTATTCCAGAGTTTATCAGGGCCAACAATGCAGGAATGTTTTCCATAGATGGTGGGGGCCACATAGGACAGTATCAGTACGGCGTCTTCTTGGGTCCTACTCAATAGAGTGACCTGGAGGAGTGAGAAGATACCTGGAAACTGAGAAAGTAATCACAAATCTTACCATCTAGAATAAGGATGAATATTCTTAGTTCAAAAGAAATGGAAGAGGGTGCCATCAGCACAGCACCTTCATAGAGCCCACAAAAGCACTCCAAGAGAAAGTTAACCTAAATTAGCTGTCAGGCCCAATTTAACACGTTCCAGGACCATAGGACAAAAAGATACACAGCCAAATAAAAACTGTCCAAACCCCTTATCTCACCTCCCCTCCATACTGGTTCCATTCGGGTATTTGGAAAATTCACAATGTGGAGCACTTGCCTCCCAGATGATTCCAGATAAAAGGGATTTCATGTAGCCCCAGCATGTGTGACATGAAATGGATAAGTAGGAACACCCCTGTATTAAAACAGGATTGGCTATTTTTAGGTAACAAATAACCCCAGAAACCTTAGTGGTCTTACACATAAAAGTTTATTTCTCACTCACGTCTCCTTTAGGTCAGACAGCTTTTCAAGCCTGTTCCCTTCCAAGCGGGGATCCAGGCTCTTTCCAATTTGTGGCTACACCATCTGGAAAAAATAGCTTCCAAAGATGCAAAAGAGAAAATTGCAGAGATGACACCCACTCTCAAATACTGCTTTGTCACAGACTACACAGACTACGGTCCAGAATTAGTCATATGGATCCACTTAACTGTAAGTGCCTGGGACATGTTCCTTTGTGCCCAGGAAAGAAAGGAAAGCTGGATATGGTGAGCACTAATTAACTCCATCACAAACTTCCTGAAGGCTACTGCAGTGTGGATAAGAAGGACATTTAATGTTACATCACTGGAAGGGTCATAATGTCCATGATCCTTCCTGGCTAGAGATAATTTTTAGCTCAGGTCCCTCTTGGGAAGTGACTCTTCTCACCAAAGAGACAGAGATGCAATAATACACTATAGTGAAGATATACAACTTGAAGAGTGAACACACATATAGAGAGGAGAAAACAGTCAGGTTACCAAGAATGCCGCAGGTTTAAGTATTATAGACATTCATTATTATTGGGTTAACAAATATTAGTGACTGGTAAGTTGTACCGTATGTTTGAAGGAACATTCTCTGAGGAAATCCGTGAGGAAAATTAATATTTGATGCACATATTAAGGATCGGCATTAAACAGAGACATATGCAAATGAGGATGAGTGTCTTAAAAGATCAAAAATAAATCTAGTCATTATAATAATACTGGTTACTTGATGCCCAACAGTGGGCAAGATGTTTTATAAACATTTTATCCTCACTGCAAAACAAAGAATGTTTTATTATCCTCATTTTATGGATGAAGAAAGAAGAGATGAAGAAAGACCATATGAATTAGGATTCTTACAGTTGCAAGCAACAGAAACTCTTTTACTTAAACAATGTGTAAATGCAATATCTCACTTAGCAGCAAATCCAGAGGTCCAGAGATAGGGCAAACTCCAGGGTTTTAAAGTTTTTATTGTGTTACCAGGACCCCAAGTTTTCTTCCATCTTTTCATTTTGCCACCTATAGCATCAGTCAATTCCCCTTTTGTTCATAAGATGGCCACCACCAGGAAATGCTTCCTAATTAACATCCAGAAGGAGAAAGAAAGAAACTTGTTTTCCCTTTCTCAGAAGCCACCTGTTTCCCATTAGACTAGTGGTTCTCAACTGGCAATAATTATTCCTCCCAAAGGAAATTTGGCAGTGTCTGGAGACATTCTTGGTTGTTATGACAGGAAGCAGAGGCATTACTAGCATCTAGTGGGTAGGAAGGCTACTGCTACAGGATAGGCACAGGGTAACCTCCCACAACAAAGCATTATTCAATACAAAATATCAATAGTGCTGAGGTTGAGAAACTTGTGTTAGACTAAATCTTCATCAGGCCAAGAAGCACATCTGTGCTCACCAGTGTATCCCTAGCATGTAGCAGAGTGCCTGACACATAAAAAGTACATGATAAATATTTGCTTGAAGAATTGATGAAATAAATTTGATCTTCATGATGGTTCTTTGGTATAGGCAGGGTATCATTATTCTCTTATTTTTGCAAAAAAGGATATTTAGGTTCAGAGAGCTTAAGTGCCTAACTCAAAATCAAAAAGTCACAGAATCAAGATTCAAATTCAACTTTTCCAAAAATGTCCAATAGTAGTCTTTCCTCTTCTAGTAATAGCATTTGCTAGTAGTATTCTTTCTTTCCTCTTTTCCATGCTTCTCTAAGACTACCCTCAGCTAGATTCCGAGAAGCCAAGACTCAGGTTGCTACATACAGGTCATTTGGTTCCCAAAGCCAAGTTGCTTCAGCCTTATACAACCTTTCTATAGATACAGCCTCACACTCAGCTTGAAGACCATTATTGGAGTCTATCTACATTGAAAGCCACTGGCCTTGGCTCCAGAGACTGTGAAGCTACTATAGTCTTGTTTTTTAAAGCTAGCCTGAGGTCTCAACTACACCTACAACTTTAGCCAAAGTTTTTGGAGCTGCTATTCTTGCTAACTTTCCTTCTCTCTGCTACTGGGAAGAATTTGATAATTTGAATGATCTATAGGAAACTAGGGCAAGTTGTTCACTCCCTTGATCTGATTCTGGGAGTCCCCATAAAAACTCCTTATAAAAGCTTAGGTGAGTGCCCAGGGTCTGGGTTAATTGAAGGTGTCAAACATTGGAATATTCCTGAGGATTAGAAAGAGTCTTCAAGACAGGATTGCTGAGAGCAGAGGCTTTTAATTCTCCTGTGTTTTGTCATCCCAGACTTTCCCAAGAGACTGCTGGTATGATAGGACAGGGGATATAAATTTTCCATTGCAGAGTAGGCATTAAATAGGTGCTCCCTTCCTGTATCTCTTTTCATCCTTGGACTTATAAGTCCCAGTTTAATTTTAGAACCAAATAATAAAGTTTGGGGTGGTGCAGAAACCCTGTTTTTAATGGTGTTAAAGAGAGGCGCCTATAAAATGAGCCTTATCATGGACATATATACACTACCAAACGTAAAATAGATAGCTAGTGGGAAGCAACCGCATAGCACAGGGAGATAAGTTCGGTGCGTTGTGACCACCTAGAGGGGTGGGATAAGGAGGGTGGGAGGGAGGGAGATGCAAGAGGGAAGAGATATGGGAACATATGTATACGTATAACTGATTCACTTTGTTAGAAAGTAGAAACTAACACACCATTGTAAAGCAATTATACTCCAATAAAGATGTTTAAAAATAAATAAATAAAAATAAAATAAAATGAGCCTTATAATGAAGTGACCTAGCTGACACCTTTCTCTTCATGTTTACTTGATTAGTCCATGGTTTTATGGAAACATAGAAACTAATGTTTAAAAGAGAACTTGGAGAAAGAGGATAGCCTCTTTAAATGGTCATAAAGACAGGGATGCTACCCAAGAGATATAATTGAATCAGTTGATAGGCATTTATGGGATCCATTTTGTGTGACACTGCATTGGATACTCTGGATGCTTCAGAAAAGACTTAGAGTTCAGTCCCATCTTCAGAAGCCTACAATACTTGTAACTTAAAATCTCAGAGAGGTAAAAGATCTGTACTCAGAAAACTATAAGACACTGAAGAAAGAAATCAAAGATGACACAAACAGATGGGAGATATACCATGTTCTTGGATTGGAAGAATCAATATTGTGAAAATGACTATACTACCCAAAGCAATCTACAGATTCAATGCAATCCCTATCAAATTACCAATGGCATTTTTCACAGAATTAGAAAAAAAATCTTACAATTTGTATGGAAACACAAAAGACCCAGAATAGCTAAAGCAATCCTGAAAAAGAAAAACGTAGCAAGAGGAATCAGGCTCCCTGACCTCAGACTATAATACAAAGCTACAGTAATCAAGACAGTATGTTACTGGCGCAAAAACAGAAATATAGATCAATGGAACAGGATAGAAGGCCCAGAGATAAACCCATGCACATGTGGTCACCTAATCTATAATAAAGGAGGCAAGAATATACAATGGAGAAAAGACAGTCTCTTCGATAAGTGGTGCTGGGAAAACTGGATAGCTACATGTAAAAGAATGAAATTAGAACACTTTCTCACACCATACACAAAAATCAACTCAAAATGGATTAAAGACCTAAATATAAGACTGGACACTATAAAACTCTTAGAGGAAAACATAGAAAGAACACTCTTTGACATAAACCACAGCAAGATCTTTTTTGACCCACCTCCTAGAGTAATGAAAATAAAAACAAAAATAAACAAGTGGGACTTAATTAAACTTAAAACTTTTGCTCAGCAAAGAAAACTATAAACGAGATGAGAAGACAACGCTCAGAATGGGAGAAAATATTTGCAAACGAAGCAACTGACAAAGGATTAATCTCCAAAATATACAAGCAGCTTATGCAGCTCAATATCAAAAAAGAAAAAAAAGAACAACACAATCCAAAAATGGGTGGAAGACCTAAATAGACATTTCTCCAAAGAAGACGTACAGATGGCCAAGAGGCACATGAAAAGATGCTCAACATCACTAATTATTAGAGAAATGCAGTCCAAAACTACAATGAGGTATCACCTCACACTGGTCAGAATGGCCATCATCAAAAAATCTACAAACAATAAATGCTGGAGAGGGTGTGGAGAAAAGAGATCCTTCCTGCCCTGTTGGTGGGAATGTAAATTGATAGAACCACTGTGGAGAACAGTATGGAGCTTCCTTAAAAAACTAAAAATAGAACTACCATATGACCCAGCAATCCCACTACTGGGCATATACCCTGAGAGAAGCATAATTCAAAAAGATACATGCACCCCAATGTTCATTGCAGCACTATTTACAATAGCCAGGACATGGAAGCAACCTAAATGTACATCCACTGACTGATGAATGGATAAAGAAGATGTGGTACATATATATAATGGAATATTACTCAGCCATAAAAAGGAATGAAAATTGGGTCATTTGTAGGGACATGGATAGACCTAGAGTCTGTCATACAGAGTGAAGTAAGTCAGAAAGAAAAACAAATATTGTATATTAACACATATATGTGGAATCTGGAAAAATGGTACAAATGAACCTATTTGCCAGGCAGGAATAGAGATTCGGGCATAGAGAACAGACATGTGGACGGGTGGTGGGAAGCAGGGTGGGATGAATTGGGAGATTGGGATTGACATATATACACTACCACGTGTAAAACAGATAGCTAGTGGGAACCTGCTGTATAGCACAGGGAGCTCAGCTCAGTGCTCTGTGGTGACCTAGATGGGTAGAAATGGGGGGTGGGGTGGGAGGGAGGTCCAAGGGGGAGGGGATATGTGTATACATATAGCTGATTCACTTTGTTGTACAGCAGAAACTAACACAACATTGTAAAGCACCTATATCCCAACTAAAAAAAATATCTCGTAGGTTGTGCAAGATACAAACATCGGTAAGACTAAATACTAAGTGTCCATAATTTATAACAATCTATTACAACCCCCAAAGAGAAGTCTCAAGAAAATATACAAGGAATGGACAAATATAGGGTAGTAGAAATTAATTGTAAACAAATTAGTACAAAATGGAGATTGCTGTAAATTGGTTTCATCTGAGGTTTCAGATCTTAGATCAGATATGAGATAATCCTTAAAGAATGCATAGGATTCGGGTAGAATAGTTTACAGCATATTACTCAGGCCAGTTTACCACAAGTAAAGAATTTGTTAATGGGAATAGAAGTTGATTTATTTTACTAGCTTCCAAAACATACAGAAATCTAGGAAATTATTCAATTCGTGATATTTTCTTTTTGAATTGAGATTACTGAAAACTCAATAGCCAGGACATGGAAGCAACCTAAATGTCCATCAACAAGTGAATGGATAAAGAAGATGTGACACATATATACAATGGAATATTACTCAGCCATAAAAAGAAACGAAATTGAGTTACTTGTAGTGAGGTGGATGGACCTAGAGTCTGTCATAACAGAGTGAAGTAAGCCAGAAAGAGAAAAGCAAATATTGTATGCTAACGCATATATATGGAATCTAACAACAACAAAATGGTACTAATGAACCTAGTGGCAGAGCAGGAATAAAGACGTAGACGTAGAGAATGGACTTGAGGACACAGGGAGGGGGAAGGGTAAGCTGGGATGAAGTGACAGAGTGACATGGACATATATACACTACCAAATGTAAAACAGATAGCTAGTGGGAAGCGGCCGCATAGCACAGGGAGATCAGCTCGGTGCTTTGTGACCACCTAGAGGGGTGGGATAGGGAGGATGGGAGGGAGATGCAAGAGGGAGGAGATATGGGGATATATGTATGCATATGGCTGATTCACTTTTTTGTACAACAGAAACTAACACGGTTTTGTGAAGCAAATATACTCCAATAAAGGTGTACTAAAAAAAAAAAAACAGAACTCTCAAGGTTAAAAAATATATATATATAAATATATCCTATTCCATTGTTCCCTAGGATTCATTCTACATAATGCCTATGATCTAGATGGATATAAAATCTCAAGGAGATCATGAGTTAATAGTGCCAGTCTGTAGCTCTGAGCCACCAGTAGCCAAATTTTAGCACTTCCCTAACTCCAAGTTCTTTCTGTGGCTCACAATGTCTAAATGTCACATTGTGACAATGTCACAATGTCTTGGTTTTACTCCTTTAGCCACTGGTACCTGTCCCTTCATTTCACCCCCAGCCTATTGATCTCTCTTCTCTGCAGCCACAGTGATCTTCCTAATGCTCAAATCTGAACATATCACTACTTTGATTAATGTTATTAATGGTTTCCCATAGCTTGTGGCAAGATATATATATTCCTATGGATAATTGAAACATTCCAAGTGTAGTTCTGAGGAATTGATTTCCAGATATCTAACTTCCATTCATACTCTTTCCTGAAATATGAAAAGGCACCCATGGCTAGAATCCCTTTCAACACTTCCCTTCTTTCTACTTTCCCTAAAATAGACAAACATCATACTTATTCTAAATTGCTATGGGAAATTCCCTAGGTTATAAACACCTTCAGGGTACCACACAAAAAGAACAATTTGATATATTAGTGTGGGTATGGAGAAAGTGAGTATCTTTAATGAGTGGATAAAAAATTCTATTCGAAGTCTGGCGGGTTCCATGTTCCTTGTTTGCAAAGATAGATGAAGAAATTAAGAGAACTCAAATTGGAAACTGACTATAAAACAAAGCCTGATAATGAATCATTATATAATTTTAACACATAGCTCATAAAGAATTACAAGAACTGAGTGACATTTCTATCACAAAACTCCTTCCATTTCCATCTACTTACTTACAGGAAAGATTCCTCCAGCATCTAAATCTTTAAAAATGAAAAAAAATTTGCAATAGAATTGATGCTTGTTCTTGACTCATTCTAGCAAAAATTAGTATTTTCCACAAATTTTTAAACTAACTTTTTAAAAAGGCACTATCCTTTATGTTAAGAGATTCAGTGTCAATGGAATTTTAATGTTTATGCTCAGTACTTATCAAAATGCGTAATATATTTATGTGATTTGACAAGCAGTTGAACAGATATTAATTTTGGACAGGTTTACAAATCATATATGTTTGTTGCTAATTTGGAAAAATGTTTTCATTTTAAAATTTGTTTTTGAATTTCAGGATTTGGGGTCAGAGATTAAGAAATGTTCTTATGCTAACACTTATAAGAATAGCTCAACTAAGAAAGATAATTCTATAAAGATTTATTGTTCCAGAAATTTTTTAAAATGTTAAAATATTTTTCTTTTAGGAAAATATGATGGAGAGAGTGATCAATGAAATGTTTCATGAATAAAAGTAACTAAAGATAAAATTCTGACCAGGACCACACTTCTGTATAAGAGTTTCACACAAATGGAATAATTGTCCCCAAGTTTAATCATCTTAAAAGAAGTCAATTCTAGGGCAAGCAGGAAGGGTTCAAATGGTGGCCTTCTGAATTGTTTGGAGAGCATCTTTCTCATGCTGATAGAGATCTTACCTTTGGAGAGCATCTTTCTCTTGTTGATAGAGAGTTTACCTATTTGCCACATAACTAAGCATACTCTGAGACATGTACATGTTGAGGATAATTAGACTAGTCCCAGTAGTGATGGAGGTGGCAGAGAAAAGTGCCTCCTTCCAACCTGGAGCTGGGTAAGGATGCAACCTGAAAAGAGAGCCTGAATTTGGGTCTGTGACTATGAGCTGTATAAGTAGTTACTTTTAGTAGCAAAGAAACGTTGCTCTCTGTGTCTCTTCACTGTCAGTATTAATAAGCCCTCTCCTCTTTTAGAATGTATAACTCTTTAAGATCCTAGATTAATTTAAAATAAGCAAAAGGCCAATTTGGCTGGGATCACCAAAGATCTAACAAAAGACTGGCAATGTAGCAGCCCAAGCTTGTTTCAGAAGAATATTACTTGAATCAGGTTTTACAGAACACCCTATTCACAGCACAGAATAACATAATCCTCCAAATTTCAGTACCTCCTGATATAAAACCACACACATTATACAATGGGTTAAAGTGAGAGTAGAGGAAATATTACCAGGCATTTGGGGACAAGTTAATTTATCAATGCAACCTTCATTCTTTTCACTGAGATATATATATATATATATTTGTGGGCCTCAGTTTCTTCATCGGCAAAATGGGGATAATAGCAATCATACCACTTTCATAGGGCTGATAGTGGGAATTAAAAGAGACAATGTATGAGAAATACTTAAAATAACATCTAGAATGTATTAAACATTCATTAAAGCTATTGTCAAAAACAGCACCTTAGCACTCACAGATTATTCACGATTTAAATCATTTGTGAGCTGCCTCAAAGGCCTCTAACATGGAGAAACAAGGAATTATCCTGGAGCACTCGTTTGAATGATGACCTGGGAATGATTTACTAAGCTTAGAAAGCCATTGATCCAGTGAGACTAATTGATCCCTCTTACTCTGATGTTTTGCTCTAGAGATATTTTTGAAATACCAAAAGGAAATGATTTATTCAAAGGATGAATGATCAGATTAAGTAAGATCTATCTATTAGAGAGATTAAAACAAACAAACGAAAGCCTTCCATTCATGGTCTCTGGAGGCAGACAGGACAAGGCTCAGATTCTAATTCTTCCTCTCACTAGCTATCTGCCATTGGGAAGGTACTTAACTCTCTGGTCCTCAGTTTTGTTACCTGTAAAAGGGAGATAATAACATCTATCTCATAAGGTGTTGTACAGATAAAAGAAATACTGCATTTACTCTGCTTAGCATAGCACCTGGCACAAGGTAAGAGCTCAATAAATGACTGTAATTCTTACCTATCTGTATTTCCATGTCCATTTCCCTTTTGAAGTAACTTGGCCTTTAAAACCATACTTAAACATTCCCTCTTTTATATACAGCTGTGCATGGGAAACTAGGCATGAAGTCTGCATCTAAGATTAGAACTGAGTATTAAAGGTAGAACAGCACCCTCCTGAGGAAAAAGCAAATTTGGCAGCCACTGTCAGCTCAGGAGTCACTAGAAGACAGCTGCATCTTAGGGAGAGAGAGTTGGGGATGGAAGGTTCAGTTTGGCTCTCACTTGCCCCGAGACCAGAACCAGCTACGTAATAAGCAGGGCCTAGTGCAGAATGAAAATGTGGCGCCCCTTGTTCAAAAATTATCCAGAATTTCAAGACAGCAATAGCAGAGCATTAAACCAAGCGTGGGACCCTTTGAGCTGTGGGGCTCTGTGTGACCGCACAGGTTGCATGCCCACGAACCTGGCCTTGCCTAGAAGCATCTCTCCTCACTTTTACTCTTGGAGAAACAGGATTTAGTTCATATTATTGAAATCAATGAGTCTCATGTATTGTCTTGAGTCAGTAATACTTAGTTTCAATTTGGGACTTCGCTTGGAGGCATATTTGGAATGGCTCCATTTCCTTTTGTAGGGTGATTTTGGTCTGTAAATAAACTCTATATGCATTCTCCTTTTAGCACTGTACGTTCACACATCTTAGTAGGAATAAAATATCTCCATAAATATAATTACTTTTAGAATTTATTTCCGTTTAAATGCCTTCCTAAATGAAAGATACCAAATTTGCCATAATGGCTGCCTCTGAGGAGGAAGGGAAGTGAAGAGACTTGGGGTGAACATGTGGGAAGGGCTTCAGCTCTATCTAAAATATTTCTTTCCCAAATCTAAAGATATTTGAAATTTTAATAAAGCTGGGTGATAAGTACACATATATTAATGTATTAAACTCTGTAAGCTTTTGCAATAATTTTTGCAATATTTTACAACAAAAGTATTTGCAAAAGATCCTAAACCAGATAAATGATTATTTTTAAATTTAATTTGGGGGAGTTAAGACAAGAATTTAAATTCCAGTTATGCCATGCAGCATGGTTCATGACCTTGAACATCTTACCTTAACTCCCTATGCTTCCTTCCATTCTCTTCTTATAAGTTAAGAAGGTTGAGCCTAAGGTACGTTTTAGGTTCTTAATCTTTATCTCTATGACACAAAGAATATATTTGGAATATAATTTGGAATGCATTGTAATTTAGGAATGTTGATTCAATGAGGATAATTGCTTGTGAAGTGGTGGGGCAAGGCGGTAAAACTTCAGTAAATTTAAATTCCAACTGAAAAGAGCTCTCCAACACGTAAATACTTTTCCTTCTATGAGATTCACTTTTAAGCATAGCTTTAGCAATCTTTTACAGGCATTTGGCCAAAATATTGTCTATTGATTTGAGATAGGATTAAAAACTCAAATGCCTATAGGTGAACTGATAAGTAACTTGGTAAAAGAGGCCAAGTGAGACATGAGGGAGTGGTGGGGACTGTGGTAAACTGGAGCGAGTGTGTACTGTTTGATGGGGCAGTCAGCACTCAACTTCACTGTATTATTCCTGTATGTCAGTTTGAGCCCAACATTGAAACTTTCCATTTTTCAAGAGAAGGTGGAAATTGGACTTTTATGAGATTTCTTCTATTTTTATCTGTTGACAACTAATCCAAACTTTTTAAAAGTGTATTGTCCCTCAGATAAAGATTTGTCAATGGGCTTGATTTATTCATGGTTCTAGTGCTTAACTGGCCTAGACCTATGGGCTAAAATGTGAGTATTGGTCTTTATGCTCAGTTCTGAGGTTTTTAGTAATATTACTATTGCATCTAGTGGAATCCTGGCTGTTATCTACTGACTCCCAGGTTATCACCCCAACTCCTCATTTTTTTTTGGCAGTTTCAGCTCCTGGCTCACTCTCATGCTCTCCATACTACTTATATCTTAACTCTTGGTGATCTCAGTATATGTATATATGATGCTTTCACAGCATGGCTGCTCACAACCTTAATGTCTCTTCTCCCCATGATCTTGCTGTCCACCCCACCTCAGCCTCCTCACTCCCTAAGTCAAACTGTAGACCTTGTCAAGATTGTTACCTGCAACCCAGCCATCATACCATTCCTCTCTGATCACTATCTTTCATCTTTTCATCTCATTTTCTCTACCCTGACAGCTGTTTCCAATGATCTTTGACTCTTCAAGTCATCTCCAATCAATTGATCATTCCATCTTATCACTATTTCTCATGGTTCAATATCTTCTCTTTCTTCCTATCCAGCTTAAAACTCCAAGGTCAATGTTTGTAGTCACTGCACAAATCAAATCTCTTGGCCATCTCTCTCATCGTCTTACGTGCAGGCAAAACTACAACCCTGGCTAAATCCAATTCTCCTCTATTCCATACCCACATCTCAGCTGGAGGTGCCTAGGGGAAAACATTCAACCGTGCTGACAGAAATCACCTTAAAATATTGACCAAGAGCCTCAAGTGGGTCCTTCATGTTTCCAGATGATTGTCCTATATCTCCTAGTTACCATGAGCAATGTGTGGTAAATGCTAGTAGAAAGAGGTGTATATGTACAATGTATAAAAAACAAGATGAATGTTTAAAATTAGAAAGTAGTGAAAAGATTATGAATATTACAAATGGATGAACTTGCAGTATAGTGAGAAGGAATGCTTCTGAAAGGACAGAGATTAGATCATGCCATTGATAACGAATACGGTGCTTCAGCAAGATATGAAGAAGGTTTTGAGCAAAACGGATAACCTTCTACATGTGTGGCCAGAGAGTCAGCATCCATGCTGGAAACCCACTAGTCTAACATTCATTCAGGAGAAGGTTCTAAGTTTGTTACAAGAGTAAAGACTAAACAAGGTGAAAATGCTCTTGATGGAAAGAAGTTCTAGTGCAGCTCTTGAATGTGCAATGGTTCAACACCTACTGGAATCTAAATATCAAAGGAGTGATGAGGAAGCAAAGAGACATTGGGGCATTCTGTGGTTGCCTTGGAGATTATCAGTGTGTGGCGTCTGTGTGTGGGTGTGGGTTTTTGTGGGGGGGGGTGTGGGTGTATTGCGGGGGGGTTTGGTGATCAACAGGCTTTGCTAATTTTTAATGTAGATGACACTGATCTATTTTGCGAAACGTTCCCTGAGACAACATCCAATTTGAACTTGGCTTTAAAACTGTGAAGGGACAAATCATACCTCAATTTAGTTAGAACTGCATCAAGGAAATACATGTAAAAACCCCTTCCAACACTTTAAAGTTGTAAACAAGTGGGTTCAGTAATAGCCTTTGGAACCTAACCTGATGTATATTTTAAAAAAGTAAAGCTTCTTTTTTTTTTTTTACATTTATTTCTTAAATGTTTTTATTTTAGATTATATTTTTAATTTTTAAATTTCATTTAATTTATTTTTTTATACAGCAGGTTCTTATTAGTCATCAATTTTATAAACACCAGTGTATACAAGTCAATCCCAATCTCCCAATTCATCGCATTCCACCCCCAACCCCTGTGGCTTTCCCCCCTTGGTGTCCATACATTTGTTCTCTACATCTGTGTCTCAATTTCTGCCCTGCAAACCGGTTCATCTGTACCATATTTTTAGGTTCCACATATATGCGTTAATATACGATATTTGTTTTTCTCTTTCTGACTTACTTCACTCTGTATGACAGTCTCTAGATCCATCCACGTCTCAAGAAATGACCCAATTGCGTTCCTTTTTATGGCTGAGTAATATTCCATTGTATATATGTACCACCTCTTCTTTATCCGTTCATCTGTCGATGGGCATTTAGGTTGCTTCCATGACCTGGCTATTCTAAATAGTGCTGCAATGAACATTGGGGTGCATGTGTCTTTTTGAATTACGGTTTTCTCTGGGTATATGCCCAGTAGTGGGATTGCTACATCATATGGTAATTCTATTTTTAGTTTTTTAAGGAACCGCCATACTGTCCTCCATAGTGGCTGTATCAATTTACATTCCCACCAACAGTGCAAGAGGGTTCCCTTTTCTCCACACCCTCTCCAGCATTTGTTGTTTGTAGCTTTTCTGATAATGCCCATTCTAACTGGTGTGAGGTGATACCTCATTGTAGATTTGATTTGCATTTCTCTAATAATTAGTGATGTTGAGCAGCTTTTCATGTGCTTCTTGGCCATCTGTATGTCTTCTTTGGAGAAATGTTTACTTAGGTCTTCTGCCCATTTTTGGATTGGGTTGTTCTTTTTTTTTTTTTGATATTGAGCTGCATAAGTTGCTTGTATATTTTGGAGATTAATCCTTTATCTGTTGATTCATTTGCAAATATTTTCTCCCATTCTGAGGGTTGTCTTTTCATCTTGTTTATGGTTTCCTTTGCTGTGCAAAAGCTTTGAAGTTTCATTAGGTCCCATTTGTTTATTTTTGTTTTTATTTCCATTACTTTAGGAGGTGGATCAAAAAAGATCTTGCTGTGATTTATGTCATAGAGTGTTCTTCCTATGTTTTCCTCCAAGAGTTTTGTAGTGTCCAGTCTTACATTTAGGTCTTTAATCCATTTTGAATTTATTTTTGTGTATGGTGTTAGGGAGTGTTCTAATTTCATTCTTTTACATGTAGCTGTCCACTTTTCCCAGCACCACTTATTGAAGAGACTGTTTTTTCTCCATTGTATATCCTTGCTTCTTTGTCATAGGTTAGTTGACCATAGGTGTGTGGGTTTATCTCTGGGCTTTCTATCTTGTTCCATTGATCTATGTTTCTGATTTTGTGCCAGTACCATATTGTCTTGATTATTGTAGCTTTGTAGTGTTGTCTGAAGTCAGGGAGTCTGATTCCTCCAGCTCTGTATTTTTCCCTCAAGACTGCTTTGGTTATTCGGGATCTTTTGTGTCTCCATACAAATTTTAAGATTTTTTGTTCTAGTTCCATAAAAAATGCCATTGGTAATTTGATAGGGATTGCATTGAATCTGTAGATTGCTTTGGGTTGTATAGTCATTTTCACAATATTGATTCTTCCAATCCAAGACATCGTATATCTCTCCATCTGTTGGTATCATCTTTAATTTCTTTCATCAGTGTCTTATAGTTTTCTGCATACAGGTCTTTTGTCTCCCTAGGTAGGTTTATTCCTAGGTATTTTATTCTTTTTGTTGCAGTGGTAAATGGGAGTGTTTCCTTAATTTCTCTTTCAAAATTTTCACCATTAGTGTATAGGAATGCAAGAAATTTCTGTGCATTAATTTTGTATCCTGCAACTATACCAAATTCATTGATTAGCTCTAGTAGTTTTCTGGTGGCATCTTTAGGATTCTCTATCTATAGTATCATGTCGTCTGCAAACAGTGACAGTTTTACTTCTTCTTTTCCAATTTGTATTCCTTTTATTTCTTTTTCTTCTCTGATTGCCGTGGCTAGGACTTCCAAAACTATGTTGAATAATAGTGTCGAGAGTGGACATCCTTGTCTTGTTCCTGATCTTAGAGGAAATGCTTTCATTTTTTCACCATTGAGAATGATGTCTGTTGTGGGTTTGTCGTATATGACCTTTATTATGTTGAGGTAGGTACCCTCTATGCCCACTTTCTGGAGAGTTGTTATCATAAATGGGTGTTGAATTTTGTCAGAAGTTTTCTCTGCATCTATTGAGATGATCGTATGGTTTTTCTTCTTCAATTTGTTAATATGGTGTATCACATTGATTGATTTGCATATATTGAAGAATCCTTGCATCCCTGAGATAAATCCCACTTGATCATTGTGTATGATCCTTTTAATGTGTTGTTGGATTCTGTTTGCTAGTATTTTATTGAGGATTTTTGCATCTATATTCATCAGTGATATTGGTCTGTAATTTTCTTTTTTTGTAGTATCTTTGTCTGGTTTTGGTATCAGGGTGATGGTGGCCTCATAGAATGAGTTTGGAAATGTTCCTTCCTCTGCAATTTTTTGGAAGAGTTTGAGAAGGATGGGTGTTAGCTCTTCTCTAAATGTTGGATAGAATTCACCTGTGCAGCCAGCTGGTCCTGGACTTTTGTTTGTTGGAAGATTTTTAATCACAGTTTCAATTTCATTACTTGTCATTGGTCTGTTCATATTTTCTATTTCTTCCTGGTTCAATCTTGGGAGGTTATACCTTTCTAAGAATTTGTCCATTTCTTCTAGGTTGTCCATTTTATTGGCATAGAGTTGCTTGTAGTAGTCTCTTAGGATGCTTTGTATTTCTGTGGTGTCTGTTGTAACTTCTCCTTTTTTATTTCTAATTTTATTGATTTGAGTCCTCTCCCTCTTTTTCTTGATGAGTCTGGCTAGTGGTTTATCAATTTTGTTTATCTTCTCAAAGAACTAGCTTTTAGTTTTATTGATCTTTGCTATTGTTTTCTTTGTTTCTATTTCATTTATTTCTGCTCTGATCTTTATGATTTCTTTCCTTCTGCTAACTTTGGGTTTTGTTGTTCTTCTTTCTCTAGTTCCTTTAGGTGCAAGGTTAGATTGTTTATTTGAGATTTTTCTTGTTTCTTGAGGTAGGCTTGTATAGCTATAAACTTCCCTCTTAGAACTGCTTTTGCTGCATCCCATAGGTTTTGGATCGTCATGCTTTCATTGTCATTTGTCTCTAGGTATTTTTTTTATTTTCTCTTTGATTTCTTCAGTGATCTCCTGGTTATTTAGTAACGTATTGTTTAGCCTCCATGTGTTTGTACTTTTTACATTTTTTTTCCCTGTAATTCGTTTCTAATCTCATAGCGTTGTGGTCAGAAAAGATGCTGGATATGATTTCAGTTTTCTTAAATTTACTGAGGCTTGATTTGTGACCCAAGATGTGATCTATCCTGGAGAATGTTCCGTGCTCACTTGAGAAGAAAGTGTAATCTGCTGTTTTTGGATGGAATGTCCTATAAATATCAATTAAATCTATCTGCTCTATTGTGTCATTTAAAGCTTCTGTCTCCTTATTAACTTTATGTCTGGATGATCTGTCCATTGGTGTAAGTGAGGTGTTAAAGTCCCCCACTATTATTGTGTTACTGTCAATTTCGTCTTTTATAGCATAATGATCCCTTGATCATTATGTCGTGTCTTTCCTTGTCTCTTGTAACATTCTTTATTTTAAAGTCTATTTTATCTGATATGAGTATTGCTACTCCAGCTTTCTTTTGATTTCCTTTGGCATGGAATATCTTTTTCCATCCCCTCACTTTCAGTCTGTATGTGTCCATAGGTCTGAAGTGGGTCTCTTCTAAACAGCATATATATGGGTCTTGTTTTTGTATCCATTCAGCAAGCCTGTGTCTTTTGGTTGGAGCATTTAATCCATTCACGTTTAAGGTAATTATCGATATGTATGCTCCTTTGACCATTTTCTTAATTGTTTTGGGTTTGTTTTTGTAGGTCCTTTTCTTCTCTTGTGTTTCCCACTTAGAGAAGTTCCTTTAGCATTTGTTGTAGAGGTGGTTTTGTGGTGCTGAATTCTCTTAGCTTTTGCTTGTCTGTAAAGCGTTTGATTTCTCCATCCAATCTGAATGAGATCCTTGCTGGGTAGAGTAATCTTGATTGTAGGTTCTTCCCTTTCATCACTTTAAGTCTATCATGCCACTCCCTTCTGGCTTGTAGGGTTTCTGCTGAGAAATCAGCTGTTAACCTTATGGGAGTTCCCTTGTATGTTATTTGTTGTTTTTTCCCTTGCTGCTTTCAATAATTTTTCTTTGTCTTTGATTTTTTCCAATTTGATTACTATGTGTCTCGGTGTGTTTCTCCTTGGGTTTATCCTGTATGGGACTCTCTGCGCTTCCTGGACTTGGCTGGCTATTTCCTTTCCCACGTTAGGGAAGTTTTTGACTATAATCTCTTCAAATATTTTCTCGGGTCCCTTCTCTCTCTCTTCTCCTTCTGGGACCCCTGTGATGCGAATGTTCTTGCATTTAATGTTGTCCCAGAGATCTCTTAGGCTGTTTTCATTTTTTTCATTCTTTCTTCTTTATTCTGTTCCATAGCAGTGAATTCCACCATTCTGTCTTCCAGTTCACTTATCTGTTCTTCTGCCTCAGTTATTCTGCTATTGATTCCTTCTAGTGTGATTTTCATGTCAGTTATTGTATTGTTCATCTGTTTGTTTGTTCTTTAATTCTTCTAGGTCTTTGTTAAACATTTCTTGCATCTTCTCCATCTTTGCCTCAGTTCTTTTTCCAAGGTCCTGCATCATCTTCACTATCATTATTCTGAATTCTTTTTCTGGAAGGTTGCCTATCTCCACTTCATTTAGTTGTTTTTCTGGGGATTTTTCTTGTTCCTTCATCTGGTACATAACCCTCTGCCTTTTCATCTTGTCTATCTTTCTGTGAATGTGGTTTTTGTTCCACAGGCTGCAGGATTGTAGTTCTTCTTTCTTCTGCAGTCTGCCCTCTCTCAGCACTCTTTACTTGCTTTTCCTGAAGTCCTCTTCTTCCTTTGACCTTCTTTCTTATCTTCAGTTCCACCAGAGATGACAAAAATCTCTCTATCTTTGAGGTTGATTGATGGATTTGGTGACATCCGGCTTGCCAGGGCTGGGCCTAGGCCCCACCAGATGGACGTTCATGGCAAACTGGGCCGCCCTTCTCATTCTGCCCAGGGGCCCTCGCCTCTCCTCTGCGCCTGTCAATGGTGTCCAAAAGTAAAGCTTCTATAATTAAATAACAACAACAATAACTAAAACAATCACTTTTTAGTTATGTTTAGTAATTTCTTACTTTTATTATTCATAGCACTACACTGTAAGAATCTTGAGTAAAGAAATTATACCTATTGTCTTTGTATTCCTAGCATCTAGCAATTTCTGTTAGACACTAAGAAAATATAATAGATAAAATGAATCATTGATAATCAATGATAACACACCTATCAATAGATCCTTAGACATCAACAACAAAATAATCCCCGAGAATGTAAATATTTTATAGACTATAGCTAGAAACTTTTAAAACGTAATTGTTGAAAGGTTTTCAAGTTCAAAGTGGAAAAAAATGAGTGTTGGACTTCTTTCTCAGTTAACCAAAATCCTGCTCTTCTCTGAGCATTTTGGTTAATTAAAAATTGTATTTTGATTTAACCTTTTGAAAGTCTTATAATGTAAAAATGCTGTTCATTTTGCTCAATGCAGTTCCAAGATAAACATTAAAGGAGATTAAAGGGATAAAAACAAAGTGCTTAATGTTCTTTCAGATACTGAGAACTGTTTATACCATGTATGTGCCTACTATTTTTATTCACATGGCTTCCTTTCTGAACTATCCTTTTTCATCCTTTATTATCTTCCTTTTCCACAGGATTCCCAGACAGACCTGAGATCCAGGCAGATTTGAGAAACAGGTGCTCCAGTCACATGAGCTTAAGCCACATACACACACATGAAATTGTTGCCTCAATTTCCTTATTTGTAAACTCAATTAGGTTTTTGAGTGCCTCCTTTATTCCATGAACTGGGCTTGGATACTCACAGTGATGATCTATTTCATTTTCATAAGAATTCTATAGCGTAATCATTCTTATTCTCATTTTATTTTATTTTATTTTTTAATAATTTAGGATAAGTAAATTTTATTTATTTTTTGGCTTCGTCAGGTCTTCGTTGCAGCGCACAGGCTTCTCTCTAGTTACAGCGTGCGGGCTTCTCTCTAGTTGCGGCACACAGGCTCTCTCATTGAGGTGCACGAGCTCAGTAGTTGTGGTGCACAGGCTTAGTTGTCTGCAGCATGTGGGATCTTAGTTCTCCGACCAGGGATTGAACCCACGTCCCCTGCGTTGGAAGGTGGATTCTCTACTGCTGGACCATCAGGGAAGTCCCTTATTCTCATTTTAAAGAAAAGAAACCTGGGGCTCGCCGGGGTGAAGTTACTTCATTATGATCAGATGACCAGCAAGTGAAGAATCAGGATTAAAAACTAAATCTATATGATTCCCAGCCCATGCATTTGCCTCTAAAACACACTGCTACCTTTCAGGAAAAATGGTAGTATGAGTGCAGTCCAATAAAACTGACCCAAATTAATAAAAATAAGTAAAAATAAGGAAGATATTGTTAATCTTGAATCCAAAGAAAGATCCGTGACTCATGCTATAAACTTTGATTGCTTTCATTGATATATTAAAAAAAAAAACAGTCATCCAAGCTAAAAATTGGGAGGTCATCTCAGAATGCCACATCTCCCACACCCCCCATATTCAATGGGAGTATGTGATAGTATATCCTATTTTAAGAAAATTCTATGCACAAGATTCATTCATACAAAAAAGTCATAGGCTTAGAACTGAAATAGACCTCCCTTCAGTTCAACTGCTTCATTTCCCAATGAGTAAACTGAAACTCAGGAAGTTTAAGTCACCTGCCCAAGCTCATCTAACAAGGTAGCAAGTGAGGTGGAACTAGAACCGAGCTCTCCTGATGGTCTGTTAGCACTCCTTTCTTTATATCATGCTGTCACTTTTGCAAGGGATGGCATGAGGCTATCAGATGACACATCATCAAATATTTACTGGGCACCTATTATGTATCAGGCACTGTGATGTAACGGTAAGCAAAACAGTCATAGTCTCTGTCCTCCTGTGACTTATAGTTCAGTGGGAGTTAGAGCTATTTATCAAATAATGGCACAAGTATAAAGTACACACTATGATAAATGCTGTAAGGGAGTACAAAGTACTGTTGTGAGAATGTAATCAATCTGATATGATAGGGTAGATTAGATCTATGCGAAGTCAGGCTAAACTTCTCCAAGGATGTGATGTTTGAACTAAAATCGGGGTGGCGGGATCACGGAGCAAAGGAAATGCAGAAAGGCTTCTATCTGCAGCTACCATGAAGACTTGGTTTTCAAAAGACCAAAGGATTAACAAAGCAAAATCAAGTTCAAACACATGAACCACCTAATTCAGTCCAGAAACGTGGTCCTCCACGCCAGGGTAGTGTTCCGAAAAGCAAAGTTAAAACAAATCTTCGGATCAAACGCTGAACAGTCACTTTTAGAATCTGATTCATTAATGCTAGGAAGGATATTCAAAAGCAGATTGTGGTCAAACAAGCAAGAATTGAAATACCAGGGTTGTTACAGGTGGCAAAGTTTAACAGTGGAGATTCATGAGTATTTGTAAAATGGGTGAATGCGCTGCATTTGTTATCAACTTTGCACCATCACCACCAGTCCCTTTAAAGCCAAGAACGACAATACCCAGGATTCCCTTATCTGTAAGTCTCTGGGTTAGAATTTGCCAATGAAGGTACTTGCATGAGATCTGGGAAAGCAGAAGTGAAGCAGAAGCTGTTATATTTGGAGTGGTCTAGCAGACATACGTGGCAGGCTTTCAAACGCCTTTTGAAGTTTTTACTTTTAAGTTACAGTGGTTTGCAGACTTCTCAAGCGGAAGCTTTCTTTCTCTGTTCCAGGGCTTTCATTGATGTCACAGTGAAAGTTTCTCCAATTCTTCTGCTTCAGCATGCCAGATATCCCAGATCCCCCAGGTCCTTCCATTTTGTAAGCTCTAATTCCTGTATTAAAGTACTTATTTTCATAAAACTTCTTGTAGCTCTGTTTTCTCAACCAAACCCAAACTAATGCAACTTTCGCTATTTAAAGTAGTCTTAAGGGCACAGAAATTTGTGGATGGGAGTCTTGCATTGGTTCTCTGACCTGATTAGATTTAAAGGTATTAATAACCTTCATTTTCAGTGGTAATGAATCATTAGTAGTTTATGGCAGGTGGTAGCAAAACAGTTACTTAAATGAGCACTGTAGTCACCTGGAGCCAAGTACCTATAGGAGTCAAGGCTGTAAGCTGCTGCAATAGAACACTGTAATAAAAATAATGTGCTGTCAGATGGATTGGTTGCTTCTAAATGTAATAGAGAACGTAAGGAGGGTGAGGAGCTGCACTTAGGGCTCTAATATTCCAGCTCAAAGGTAGATAAATAATCAGAAGACTTCTATGACTGTCCAAAAGGAAATCCTATTTCCTGTAGCCTCAGAGTTGAAATTTCTGACAACCAAATCCAAAGTTTTATTCTCTCATGTTAAATTTAGGGCACTGATTGGGAAAGAGTTGGACCTTTAAAGTTGGAATGAGAAGATCTGGCTATATTTTAATTAAACTGAGGACCTGGAACTTCCAGATTCCCCTGAGCCTCCCTTGCCAGTGGAAGCACCTTTCCTTCCCTATGTAAGAGAGTTACATTCTTCTTGCCTGCAGAATCTGTAATGACCGTTTCAGAGATAGCTTCCCTGTAGGTGAATGCTGATCCTTAAGACCAACACCCACCAAGCAGTATGAAGTTCCTCAGAAAACTAAAAACAGAATTACCATAGGATCCAGCAATCCCACTCCTGAGCATATATCCAGACAAAACTATAACTCAAAAAGATACAGGTACCCCTATGTTCATAGCAGCACTATTCACAATAGCCAAGACATGGAAGCAACCTAAATGTCCATCAACAGATGAATGGATAAAGACGTGGTATGTATATACAATGGAATACTACTCAGCCATAAAAAGAACAAAATAATGCCATTTGCAGCAACATGGATGCAACTCAAGATGATCATACTAAGTGAAGTAAGTCAGAAAGAGAAAGACAAATACCATATGACATCACTTATATGTGGAATCTAAAAGATGGCACATATGAAACTATCTACAAAACAGAAACAGACTCACAGACATAGAGATCAGACTTGTGGTTGCCAAGGGGTTGGGGGAAGGGAGAGGGATGGACTGGGAGTTTGGGGTTGGTAGATGCAAACTACAACATTTAGAATGAATAAACAACAAAGTCCTAATGTATAGCACAGAGAACTATACCCAGTCTCCTGGGATAAACCATAATAGAAGAGAATATTTTTAAAAGAATGTGTATATATATATATATATATATATATATATATATACACACACATACATGTATAGAGATATACACATACATATATAGAGATATACACATACATATATAGAGATATACACATATATATACACACATATATATACACACATACATATATATACACATACATATATATACACATACATATTTATACACATATACATATATATATACACACATACATATATATATACACATACATATATATACACATACACACATATATATATATATATATATATACACACACATACATATATATATATATATATATAACTGAGTCACTTTGCTGTACAGCAGAGGTTGGCACAACATTGTAAATCAACTTTACTTCAATAAAAAACAAAGACCAACTCCCACCACCTCTAATGATTCTAAGCCTGTAATACAGCTCAGCACTGAGTATAACCCAGATGCACAGGCACAGAATATAAGGTTTATCAATTCATATCAGTAGAAAGTTGGGAAGTATGGATAAGAAGAGATCTTAAGGAAGGCAACAAAAGCAAAAATAAACAGGTGGGACTACCTCAAAATCTTCTGCACAGCAAAGGAAACCATCAATGAAATGAAAAGGCAACCTACAGAATGAGAGAAAATACTTGAAAATCATATCTGATAAGGAGTTAATCTCAAGATATATAAAGAACTCATATAGCTCAATAGCAAAAATAATCCAGTTAAAAAATGGGCTAAGGAACTGAATAGATGTTTTTCCAAAGAAGATATACAAATGGCCAACAGGTACATAAAAAGGTGCTCAACATCACTATCAAGGAGATGCAAATCAAAACCACATGAGATATCATTTCACTCCTGTTAGAGTAGCTATTATCAAAAGATAAGAAATAACAAGTGTTGGTGAGGATGTGGAGAAAAGAGAACACTTATACACTGTTGGTGAGAATGTAAATTGCTGCAGCCACTGTGGAAAACAATATGAGGGTTCCTCAAAAAATTAAAAATAGAACTACTATAAAATCCAGCAATCTTACTTCTGGGTATATATCCAAAGGAAATGAAAACAGGATATTGAAGAGATATCTGAATTCCCTTGCTTATTGCAGCATTATTCACAATAGCCAAGATATAGAAACAACCTAAGTGTTCATCAAGGGATGAATAGATAAGGAAAGTGAAGTGTGTATTTATACCAGAATAGTATTCAGCCATGAAAAAGGAGAAATACTGCAGTTTGCTACAAATAGATGGACATTGAGGGCATTATACTCAGTGAAATAAACCAGACAGAGAAAGAAAAGTACCACATGATATCATTTATACGTGGAATCTAATTTTCTTTTAAGTTAAACTTTAAAACAGAGAGTAGAAAAGTGGTTTCCAGGGACAGGAATATGGGGGAAATAGGGAGAGGTTGGTAAAATGGTACAAATAAAATTAGAAAAAGAGAGATCTTAAATATGTTAGACCAGGGTGGGAGGAATATAACATTTGATCAGACTGAATTTCTAAATATGGATGCATCAACTAGAGATTCTGAATACAATGCATTAGCTCAAGAAGCTGGGAATGACTTAGTTTCTAGATTTGTTGACTAAAATCTGGGCTCAATAGTGGTCTATAATCAATGAAGCTAAGATATCAGAATTCCTGTGGTATACTGTAGGGCAGTGTTTTTTCAGTCTTACCACTATTGATATTTTGGAGCCAGATAATTCTTTGTTGGAGGTTGAGGGAGACTGTGGATTGTAGAATGTTTAGATGTATCCCTAGCCACTACCTACTGGATGCCAGTAGCACCTCCCCCAATTTATGATGACAAAAAATGTCTCTAGACATTGTCAAATGTCCGTAGGGGGAAGCAAAATTGGCTCCAGTTGAGAACAATTGCTATATAAGAAGGTATCCGAAGGCTTACGGAGATATGAAACCTGGAGTAGATTTATTATGAATGGCCTACTGGTTATATCACCTAGGAGAGTCCAGAGTACATACCCTTCATCAAGGCTTTGAGAAATAAGTTGGTGAAGGCAGTGTCAGCATCCTTGAAATGTTCTGTAGTGGCAGTTTTCTGCAAAGAAAGCCAAAGATGCTGCCATGGAAATAAGCACTCTGAATTCAATAGGTGGTGAAATCCCTGAGTGACCAAATACAAGAAGTAATTAGAATGATTTTGTCTGTAGAGATCTTTAATGGTGGCTAATTTATGATGGGGTCCCTAGGACCGTGGTGAGCCACCTACTTCATTTGTATAAGCAAGACAAACAAAAACCAAAACTTGATGTGATCACAGAGGTTTGACATGAGCCGATATAATAGATGGTCATATTTCCTTAACAAATTCCCATACTTGAGCCAAATCACAGACCTAGAGTCCTTTTTAAAAGGGAGAGAATAGGTGTGGAGGGAGAATAACGGCTTCCCAAAGATGTCCATGTCCTAACTCCCGGAATCGGTGAATGTGTCTTGTTACATGGCAAAGGGGAAACCAGGTTGCAGAATTAAGGTTTCTACTTACTTGACCTTAAAATAAAGAGATTATCCTGGATTATCTGAGTGAGCCCAACGTAATCAAAGTATCCTTAAAAGATGGAAGAGGGAGACCAAAGAGTCAGAACCAAAGAGATGTCATTGTGAGAATGATTCTACTGGTCCCTGCTGGGTTTTGTTTTTTGTTTCATTCTAACTATAAATTTTAATACTATATTTTAAAATAAGTCCCAGTTCATGAAGCAAATGTAAAACAACACCATAGCATATCTAGAAAATAAAGATAATGAATATGAAAACACTATATTGAAGAATTTATGAGATTTCTCTAAGGAAGTGCTTGGTGGAAAATAAATAGCTTTCAATACTTAGAGAAATATGCAAACAGAAAATGGCAAACTATTTAATACTGACTCAGATATTTAAAAAATTTTAAATAAAGAACAAAACAAAAATTTTAAAGACTATTAAAATTATTAAAACAGAATTTAATGAATATGACAACAGAAAAACTAAAGCAGGTAATTTGAGGCCTTGAAGCCGTAGGCTGAGGAACAGAACAGAAAGAAATGTTAGAGGAACAGAAGGAAAAGCCATGAGGCTGAAGCAGTGAGAATAAGAGGAGATCAGAAAAGATGAGTCCAGAGAATAGGAGGTACCCATCACATAGGGTCTTGCAGGTGATACAGCAGACTTCGGCTGCTGCATTGAGAGTGGGCTTCAGGGAAATAGAGAGGAAGATCAGCTCAAATGCTAATGCAATAATCCAGGGGAGAGAGGATGGTGGCAAAACAGAGATGGTGAGCCACAGTTGACTTCTGGATGTATTTTGAAGTAGGGCCAATAGGATTTATTGTTCGAACTGTTGTGAGAGAAATAGGGGGAAATGGAAGGGTGTCATCACTTGCCTGAACAGGTAGAATGGAAATGTTAGTGACTTGAGATGAAGAAAACTAGAAATAGAGCTGGTGTGGAGAGAGGTCTCGAGTTCAATTTTAGACAAGTTCATTTTCAGATGGCTATTATATACCCAAGTGCAGTTGCTAATTAGGTGGTTAGACATGTGGGTTTAGAATTAGGGGGAGAGGTCTGGCCTATAAACTTGGGAGTTATCAGTCTAGATGTTAAATGCAGTGAGTAAGGGAAAGATTGCTGTGTATATTATGCTGCCTGTTGTGTAAAAACAAAGGGGGATATATAATCATACTTGCATATGGATAAAAATCTTTGGAATTACACATAAGAAATATGCATAAAGATCTACATATGGAAATCTACTTAGTAGCCTGTCATTTGTTGATGGGGAGGAAGTGGGCAGGGTTTGGAGGGAGATAATGATTGTATATCTTCTACATCTAAAAAAATAACCTAAGCATGTTATTAAAGATACCATTAATTTAAAATAAATAAAATAATATAAAACAAAGTCTAAATTAATGAAAAATTAAATACAAAGTTTTACAAACAAAAATGAATAAACAAAATAGAACATTTGTTAACTGTATACTTCTGCTATAACTATTTTGAGTATTATACTTACTTAAAATTACTTATACAATATTCAAGCATCATTTACTACAAATTCATATTATTTAAAGCTACTTCGAAAGACTCTTGAATGATTTATAATACCTTTAATCGAATCACCCTAATCAGATGGTTTATTTTTCTTTTGTTTTTTTTAAATTTTTGAATTTTATTTATTTCTTTATACAGCAGGTTCTTATTAATCACTAATTTTATACACATCAGTGTATACATGTCAATCTCAATCGCCCAATTCATCACACCACCACCCCCACCCCCACCCCCTGGCCACTTTCCCCCCTTGGTGTCCATACGTTTATTCTCTACATCTGTGTCTCAGTTTCTGCCCTGCAGACCGGTTCATCTGTACCATTTTTCTAGGTTCCACATATATGCGTTAATATACGATATTTGTTTTTCTCTTTCTGACTTACTTCACTCTGTATGACAGTCTCTAGATCCATCCACGTCTCAAGAAATGACCCAATTGCGTTCCTTTTTATGGCTGAGTAATATTCCATTGTATATATGTACCACCTCTTCTTTATCCGTTCGTCTGTCGATGGACATTTAGGTTGCTTCCATGACCTGGCTATTCTAAATAGTGCTGCAATGAACATTGGGGTGCATGTGTCTTTTTGAATTACGGTTTTCTCTGGGTATATGCCCAGTAGTGGGATTGCTGGATCATGTGTTAATTTTATTTTTACTTTTTTAAGGAACCTCCATACTGTTCTCCATAGTGGCTGTATCAATTTACATTCCCACCAACAGTGCAAGAGGGTTCCCTTTTCTCCACACCCTCTCCAGCATTTGTTGATTGTAGATTTTCTGATGATGCCCATTCTAACTGGTGTGAGGTGATACCTCACTGTAGTTTTGATGTGCATTTCTCTAATAATTAGTGATGTTGAGCAGCTTTTCATGTGCTTCTTGACCATCTGTATGTCTTCTTTGGAGAAATGTCTATTTAGGTCTTCTGCCCATTTTTAGGTTGGGTTGTTTGTTTCTTTAATATTGAGCTGCATGAGCTGTTTATATATTTTGGAGATTAATCCTTTGTCTGTTGATTCGTTTGCAAATATTTTCTCCCATTCTGGGGGTTGTGTTTTCATCTTGTTTATGGTTTCCTTTGCTGTGCAAAAGCTTTGAAGTTTCATTAGGTCCCATTTGTTTATTTTTGTTTTTATTTCCATTACTCTAGGAGGTGGATCAAAAATGATCTTGCTGTGATTTATGTCAAAGAGTGTTCTTCCTATTTTTTACCCTCAGAGTTTCAGTGTGTCCGGTCTAACATTTAGGTCTTTAATCCATTTTGAGTTTATTTTTGTGTATGGTGTTAGGGAGGGTTCTAATTTCATCCTTTTACATGTAGCTGTCCACTTTTCCCAGCACCACTTATTGAAGAGACTGTCTTTTCTCCATTGTATATCCTTGCCTCCTTTGTCATAGATTAGTTGACCATAGTTGCATGGGTTTATCTCTGGGCTTTCTTTCTTGTTCCATTGATCTATGTTTCTGTTTTTGTGCCAGTACCATATTGTCTTGATTACTGTAGCTTTGTAGTCTAGTCTGAAGTCAGGGAGTCTGATTCCTCCAGCTCCGTTTTTTTCCCTCATGACTGCTTTGGCTATTCGGGGTCTTTTGTGTCTCCATACAAATTTTAAGAGTTTTTGTTCTAGTTCTGTAAAAAATGCCATTGGTAATTTGATAGGGATTGCATTGAATCTGTAGATTGCTTTGGGTAGTATAGTCATTTTCACAATATTGATTCTTCCAATCCAAGAACATGGTATACCTCTCCATCTGTTGGTATCATCTTTAATTTCTTTCATCAGTGTCTTATAGTTTTCTGCATACAGGTCTTTTGTCTCCCTGGGTAATTTATTCCTAGGTATTTTATTCTTTTTGCTGCAATGGTAAATGGGAGTGTTTCCTTAATTTCTCTTTCAGTTTTTTCATCATTAATGTATAGGAATGCAAGAATTTCTGTGCATTAATTTTGTATCCTGCAACTTTACCAAATTCATTGATTAGCTCTAGTAGTTTTCTGGTGGCATCTTTAGGATTCTCTACGTATAGTATCATGTCATCTGCAAACAGTGACAGTTTAACTTCTTCTTTTCTAATTTGTATTTCTTTTTCTTCTCTGATTGCCGTGGCTAGGACTTCCAAAACTATGTTGCATAATGGTGGTGAGAGAGGACATCCTTGCCTTGTTCCTGATCTTAGAAAAAATACTTCCAGTTTTTCACCATTAAGAATGATGTTTGCTGTGGGTTTCTTGTATATGGCCTTTATTATGTTGCAGTAGGTTCCCTCTATGCCCACTTTCTGGAGAGTTTTTATCATAAATGGTGTTGAATTTTGTCAAAAGGTTTTTCTGCATCTATTGAGATGATCATATGGTTTTTATTCTTCAATTTGTTAATATGGAGTATCATATTGATTGATTTGCGTATACTGAAGAATCCTTACATCCCTGGGATAAATCCCACTTGATCATGGTGTATGATCCTTTTAATGTGTTGTTGGATTCTGTTTGCTAGTATTTTGTTGAGGATTTTTGCATCTATATTCATCAGTGATATTGGTCTGTAATTTTCTTTTTTTGTAGTATCTTTGTCTGGTTTTGGTATCAGGGTGATGGTGGCCTCATAGAATGAGTTTGGGAATGTTCCTTCCTCTGCAATTTTTTGGAAGAGTTTGAGAAGGATGGGTGTTAGATCTTCTCTAAATGTTGGATAGAATTCACCTGTGAAGCCATCTGGCGCTGGACTTTTGTTTGTTGGAAAATTTTTAATCACAGTTTCAATTTCATTACTTGTGATTGGTCTGTTCATATTTTCTCTTTCTTCCTGGTTCAGTCTTGGAAGGTTATACCTTTCTAAGTATTTGTCCATTTCTTCCAGGTTGACCATTTTATTGGCATAGAGTTGCTTGTAGTAGTCTCTTAGGATGCTTTGTATTTCTGCGGTGTCTGTTGTAACTTCTCCTTTTTCATTTCTAATTATATTGATTTGAGTCCTCTCCCTCTTTTTCTTGATGAGTCTGGCTAGTGGGTTATCAATTTTGTTTATCTTCTTAAAGAACCAGCTCTTAGCTTTATTGATCTTTGCTACTGTTTTCTTTGTTTCTATTTCATTTATTTCTGCTCTGATCTTTATGATTTCTTTCCTTCTGCTAACTTTGGGTTCCGTTCGTTCTTCTTTCTCTAGTTCCTTTAAGTGTAAGGTTAGATTGTTTATTTGAGATTTTTCTTGTTTCTTGAGGTATGCTTCTATAGCTATAAACTTCCTCTTAGAACTGCTTTTTCTGCATCCCACAGGTTTTGGATTGTAGTGTTTTCATTGTCATTTGTCTCTAGGTATTTTTTGATTTCCTCTTTGATTTCTTCAGTGATCTCTTGGTTATTTAGTAACGTATTTACCCTCCATGTGTTTAGTAACGTATTTAGCCTCCATGTGTTTGTGCTTTTACATTTTTTTCCCTGTAATTCATTTCTAATCTCAGAGCGTTGTGGTCAGAAAAGATGCTTGATATGATTTCAATTTTCTTAAGTTAACTGAGGCTTGATTTGTGACCCAAGATGTGATCTATCCTGGAGAATGTTCCATGTGCACTTGAGAAGAAAGTGTAATCTGCTGTTTTTGGATGGCATGTCCTATAAATATCAATTAAATCTATCTGGTCTATTGTGTCATTTAAAGCTTCTGTCTCCTTATTAACTTTATGTCTGGATGATCTGTCCATTGGTGTAAGTGAGGTGTTAAAGTCCCCCACTATTATTGTGTTACTGTCAATTTCTTCTTTTATAGTTGTTAGCAGTTGTCTATGTATTGAGGTGCTCCTATGTTGGGTGCATATATATTTATGACTGTTATATCTTCTTCTTGGATTAATCCCTTGATCATTATGTAGTGTCTTTCCTTGTCTCTTGTAACATTCTTTATTTTAAAGTCTATTTTATCTGATATGAGTATTGCTACTCCAGCTTTCTTTTGATTTCCCTTTGCATGGAATACCTTTTTCCATCCCCTCACTTTCAGTCTGTATGTGTCCCTAGGTCTGAAGTGGGTCTCTTGTAGACAGCATATATATGGGTCTTGTTTTTGTATCCATTCAGCAAGCCTGTGTCTTTTGGTTGGAACATTTAATCCATTCACGTTTAAGGTAATTATCAATATGTATGTTCCTATGACCATTTTCTTAATTGTTTTGGGTTGGTTTTTGTAGGTCCTTTTCTTCTCTTGTGTTCCCACTGCGAAGTTCCTTTAGCATTTGTTGTAGAGGTGGTTTTGTGGTGCTGAATTCTCTTAGCTTTTGCTTGTCTGTAAAGCTTTTGATTTCTCCATCGAATCTGAATGAGATCCTTGCTGGGTAGAGTAATCTTGGTTGTAGGTTCCTCTCTTTCATCACTTTAAGTCTATCATGCCACTCCCTTCTGGCTTGTAGAGTTTCTGCTGAGAAATCAGCTGTTAATCTTATGGGAGTTCCCTTGTATGTTATTTGTCATTTTTCCCTTGCTGCTTTCAATAATTTTTCTTTGTCTTTGATTTTTTCCAATTTGATTACTATGTGTCTCGGTGTGTTTCTCCTTGGGTTTATCCTGTATGGGACTCTCTGCGCTTCCTGGACTTGGGTGGCTATTTCATTCCCACGTTAGGGAAGTTTTCGACTATAATCTCTTCAAATATTTTCTCGGGTCCTTTCTCTCTCTCTTCTCCTTCTGGGACCCCTATAATGTGAATGTTGTTGCAGTTAATGTTGTCCCAGAGATCTCTTAGGCTGTCTTCATTTCTTTTCATTCTTTTTTCTTTTTTTTGTTCTGTAGCAGTGAATTCCACCATTATGTCTTCCATGTCACTTATCCGTTCTTCTGCCTCAGTTATTCTGCTATTGATTCCTTCTAGTGTAGTTTTCATGTCAGTTATTGTATTGTTCATCTCTGTTTGTTTGTTCTTTAATTCTTCTAAGTCTGTTAAACATTTTTTGAATCTTCTCGATCTTTGCCTCCATTCTTTTTCCGAGGTCTTGGATCATCTTCACTCTCATTATTCTGAATTCTTTTTCTGGAAGGTTGCCTATCTCCACTTCATTTAATTGTTTTTCTGTGGTTTTATCTTGTTCCTTCATCTAGTACATAGCCCTCTGCCTTTTCATCTTGTCTATCTTTCTGTGAATGTGGTTTCTGTTCCACAGGCTGCAGGACTGTAGTTCTTCTTGCTTCTGCTCAGTCAGATGTTTTAACAACAGTATTTCTTCAGTCTTATAGCTGTAAATTATAAAAACCCCAAACTTCCTTTGAAAAATAAAAGAAAAATTTTCAATTCAGCTAAATGGTTTCAGGCACTACTGAGTCCTCCTGCTCCAAAAGTCATCAGAGATGTTTCTCTGGTCCTCCTGGCTCTGTTTTTTTCTTGTTTCAGGTACGCTCTTTCCTTTTTCCATGCACTGGTGGAGATGGCTTCTGGTCTGTCCAGGCTTCCATGGTTCTTAGTATCTAGAAGTTCTGTGGTGACATTGTCTACACAGGTTGTTTCAACTTGAGTTCTCACCTCTTTTCTTGCTGAGTGGTAAATTGTTTTTTAGTCTATCTGGAAATCTGGTTTTTTTTCCTTCAACCCACAGGGTTCAGTAGTTGTCCTTGAAGAGTTGTCACCAGTGGAAACCTCCTCAGGAACCAGTGCTGGGGTAGAAAAACTTGAGCTGTAATCAATCACTTGCTGGAGACTCAGTCTGAACAACTCTGAGATTTAAAAACTCCAGGGGCATCCAAGCATAAGGGCCCCCACAATTTTGTGAGATTTTCCTACAGGAACTCTCAGTAAATATCAGAGAAGGATCCCCTCAGGCTTCCCACAAGCAGAAGAGAAAGGAGCCATTTTGAAATACCTGGTCCCTGCTGGTTTTGAAGATATAAGGGGGTGATGAGCCAGTGCAAGTAGCCTCTAGAATCTGGAAAAGGCAAGAAAACAAATTGTCCCCTAAAGCCTCTAGAAAGGAACATAACTCTACAAACACTTTCATTTTGGGTCATTTTGGACTTTTGACCTCCAAAACTGTAAGTTAATAAACTTGTTTTTGTGTTGCTTTAAGACACTACATTTGTGGTAATTTATTACAGCAGCCATAGGAAACTAATACGCTATATTAAAGGTCACTTTAAGTAAAGGATCTGCTATACTTACAAAAATTGTGCTGTCAGTCTGCCTCTGAACCTTCCCAAAGGGACTTGTGTCCATTTACCGGGGTGATTGCACACTGAGGAAAGGAAGGTAGCTAAATCTTCCAGGGATTAATAGAAACTGACTCTGAATTGATGCTCATTCCTGGAGACACAAGTGCCACGGTGGTCCACTAGTCAAAAGTAGGAACTTATGGAGAACAGGTGGTTAATGGAGTTTTGGCTCATGCCTGCCTATAAGTCCAAGCTTCTGGCTGTTTCTTAGTTCTGAATACATAGGTAGGATAGGCATATGCAGACTTGTCATATTAGCACCTTGATCCATGGAGTGGGAGGTATTATGGTGGGAAAGGCTCTTCAGTACTCTTCCTACTGAAATTGCAAACCAAAAGTAATACTGATCAAAGACTTGAAATATGGAGAGATATTGGTCTCTACCACTTTACCCATTCAACCTACCTACTACCTACATACTTGGCCAGGACAGAGAAATTATAAATCTTGGAAATGACAGTGAATTATCATAAACTTAATTAGATGGTGACTTCAATTGAAACTATTGACCAGTTGTGGATTTTTAGTGAACAAATCAACACAGCTCCGGATATCTTGTAGGTAGCTGTTGATCTAGCTGGTGCTTTTTTTTTTCTACACTTGTTAGTAAGCACAATCAGAACAAGTGTTCTTTGATATAGGGGAAGTAACAATATACCTTCACTAGGTGGCCTTACCTCAGACCCCTTCAATACTCCAGTGCTCAAGGGCCTTGATTATCTAGTGATTCCATGGGACATTATTCTGGCCTACTGCATTGATGTTATCAGGCTGATTGAAATTAGTGAGCAGGAAGTAGCTAATATCCTTGTACATCTTAATAAAACTCATGCATGCCAGGGGGTAAGACCACAAAATTCAGGGCTTGAAAACTCAGTGAAATTTCTAGGAATTCTAGGAATTTCTGGGATACATTGAGATAATCACTACAAAGTGAAGGACAAGTGGCTCCAACCAGTAAGGAAAATGTATAACACCTAGGGTACCTCTTTGGGTATTGAAGCAATCTATTCTTCATTTAGGAACATGGATTTGATCCATTTACTGAGTAATCTGTTAAGACTGTCAGTTTTGAGTAGAAAACAGTTCAAGGAAAAGCTATGCAACAGGTCCAGGTTGCTTGCTCTTCAAGCTGTTTTGCCACTTGAGCCGTATAAGCCTGCATACCCAATGGTGGTGAAGTATCTATGACAGATATGAATGCTATATGGAGTCTTTGGCAAGTCGTATAGATAAATAACAGTGCAGACCTTTTGAATTTTGGAGTAAAGTTATATTGTGTTTTGCAGATAACTATTGTCCTTTTGAGAAACAGCTTTCAGCTTGCTCCTGGGTCCTAAAAGAGACTGAATGTGTGATAATGGGCCATCGAGTTACCATGTGACCTAAGCTTTTCATGATAAAATGACAAGCTTTTCTCATAGCATGTGTGCTGTCTGGCTCATGAAGTTATAAATTTGGATGTGTACAATAGCTCTTCATCATCAAGTACTATATACAAGATAGGGCCCAAGCAGCTCTTGGAGGCACAAGCAATTTGCCCAGACAAATTACTCAAGACTCCTGAGGTCCCTACTCCTGTTGCCAGACTTCTTTTCCCCGATCAGCACCTCTAGCTTCATGGTGAGTCCTCTATGATCAGCTCATGGACAAACACAGAGCTTGTTTACAAGATGATTCTGTATTATATCCCAGTAACAATTTAAAGTGGGCAGCTTCAACACTGTAGCACCACACAGGGGTGATCCTAAAGAATGGTAGCAAAGAGACATCCTCCCAGTACAAAGAACTTTGAGCAATGCCCCTTGTTATTCATTTTTCTTGGAAGGAAATGTAGACAGAGGTATGGATCTATACTGTTTTGTGGGCAGTCGCTAACAGTTTAGCTAGATGATCATGGAGTGAGGAGACACAAAATTGGAAAACTGTAGACACGGAGGTCTGGAGAAGAGATAAGTAGATGTAATCCTCCAAATTGGCATAGAATATTAGGATTTTTTTGTGTCATATAAATTGAATCAGCAATCAGTATACGATGTTATTTCACCCTTAGCCAGGATGTATGGATTTAAGAACTATAGGGTGGAAATGGAACTGGATTCTCTCATTATTACCCCTAACAATCCACTAGCAAATTTTCTATTCCCAATATTACAACTTGGGCTTGCTGCTTTAAGATCTTAATTCCTAGAATCAGGGGGCACAACATAGTTATTATGAACTAGAAACTGCCAGTGCCATCTGGCCACTATGGGTACCTCATGCCACTGAACCAATAGCAAAGGAGGGTGTTACTATAATAGGTGGGGTAATTCATCCTGATTATAAAGGGGAAATTATGTTGCTACTACAAAATGGGAGTAAAGAGGACATTACTATAACCCAGAATATTCTATGGGTGTGTTTCTTAGTACTCTTATGTCCTCTAGCAAAAGATAATGAGAAACTACAGAAACCCAATGCAGACAAGACTGCTGATGACAGATCCTTCAGGAGGATTTGGGTAATTCCATTGAGCAAAGAACCACAACCAACTGAACCACTTATCGAAAACAAAGAGGCTAAGGAAAGTTTAGTGGAATAAGAAAGATATAAATACCAATTATGGCCAAATCATCACTTGTAGAAACAATAACTGTAGTGATTAAACTCATCTTCCTTATTGCTTTGATTTGTTTATATTTACATATGTTAATGAATTATTCTTTTCTGTTCTGTCTCTTCATGTTGTATTATCTAACATTAGATATTTTAACACAACATTAGCATTAGTATTACAGGATTTCAAAGGGGCAAGTATAACTTAGCTAAAGAGGGTTAAGCATCATTTAGAGATAGTTAAAATGATATATGAGACTTGAGTCTACTCTTTGGGAAGAGGGTTTGTTGGTCTTTGGTTGTCAAAGGATGGTTGCATTGTGCTAATTAAAAGCATGATGTACTTATATTACTTGTCGAGTTAAATGCAGTTAAATGGAATGGGGCATAGTTGTCAAATTTCCAAAGGGGTTGACTCTGTTAGATTGTTTGTTGTCAATTTAGCAGTATCTTCAAAATCCCCTTTTAGGCCTGGAAAGAGTGTTTCCTTAAATCTCCTTCCATACACGGTTCTGGATTAGAGTTTTCCAATGAGAACAACTTTCTTGAGATTTGGAAGGTAAAGTAAAGCAAATGAATTTTTGGAAAGTTATTATAACCCCATGTGGTAGGCTTCAAGACTTCTTCAAGAGCTTTCACCTAGCAGCCATACTGGTTTGAAAACTCCCCCCATAAGTGGTATGCTTCTTTCTTTATTCCTTTACCTCAGTCTGATATTTGTGACTCTTTCTTGATTCTCTAGCTTCAGCCAACCAGATTGATAATCCTGCAGCTCTTTCCATATTTGTGTAAGCCCTTTCTTCATTATTAAACATCAATTACACCCATCAACACTTGCAATGCCTCAATTTTTTTGAACAAACTCAGACTGAGACAATGAGTGATCCTCTATTGCCGGTTTATATTCAGTACTCTTGGCCTCTGTGGCAGTTATGTCCAGTGACGTAAAACCGCAAGTGGAAGATGGATACCATAGAAATTGTTTGGTAAAACCAGAAAAGGTGCCAGAGCCCCTGATAAGCAGGTCCTCTGAAGAAGCTGGGAGGAAAACTAAGGGGAGATAAAGGATATGGACCAGAATAAAATGATGGAGGGCACTCAAGCATCCAGAGTTGACCCTCAGTACACTGATACCACACTGCAAACACAAATGATTCTTGGCTTCACCTGCTGGGAGGAATGAATGCAATTACTAACATTCTTTTCAGCTTTTGTCAGAAGAGGTTCGTAAGAAGTGCAGTTGAGGCTACAGATAAAAGGTATCAACAATGTTAGTTCAAAGGGACTGAAAAAGCCACGGTCTGAAAATGCGGTACAAATATACATCCAGGTTTATTACAGATCATAACTAGAACTAGGGCAAAGCTTATCACCCATTATATTAAATTAACACACTGAATTATAATCAGCTAATGCTTTAATGAATTTAGCAACCACTATATTACTTTGGTTCACAAAGCAAATATATTTCTCATCTCAAATTCATTTCTCAAGTCCACCATGTGTATCCAATTTAGAGTGTAGAGTTTCTCACTTAATAGAATTTATAGTCCCATCACTATTTATCAAGCAACCCTGAAACTGAAATGATTTATTTAGCAAGGACCTTCTCTTATTCCGTTTTATGGGTGTAATAATTTGGTTTAATTGTCAACTGTAAAAGTGATAGGATTTAGAGAACTTAATAATTTGTCCTTTTTATGGTAGAAACACTTCACCATGGCCTATTTCCAATAAGTGACAAAATAGAGGCACAATGATTTTCTTAAAGAGGAAAAAAAAGCAATTGTATAAGCATCTCTTTTTTGTGTGTAAATCCTAAGCCATGCCCTAATTTTAAAGCCTCAGCAAAAAAAAGTTGAAAGATTAATATTATACCTTGGGTGCACATTTATCCATTTAAATTAGCAGCCCTCAACAATTTTTGATCACACTACTTGACTGTATTGGTGGCAGATTCTGCAATGAGTTGGATTGGATCCTGCTCTTATTCTGGGCAATGATCACAAAACCCACAGGAAGCAATTGGAGATTCAACAATTTTTATTAGACTATGCACTATGTGAAAACACTGCCCAGTTTCAACTGATAAACACACTTGTATGTGTGCATGTACATGTCCAAACCACACATACTGCGTACACATACAGGCACATCACAAAACAGAAAGTGAGTCAAAGGAATGTAATTTACTTCCAGCTGAAAAACCAAAGCAGTTTTCAATTCATGTCACAGGCCAGATTGTAGCAAAAGCTCCCAAGGCTCCTCCCACTTCTGTCAGCTCCCAGCTGTGCTCCCCTCGAATGGGATCTGTTGACAAGGCACCTTCTGGACACTTGCTGACAAGGACAAGAAGCTTATGGGTTTTGAATGGAAAGGATTTGCTAAAAAAAGCTTCAATCCAAGCCTTCACCCCTTTCTCCCAGAGGTCAGGGCACTAAAGTCCGTGGTAGCTTGGAAAATCACTCGGTGAACCAATGAATTATTTACATTTTAGAGCTTGCTCCTTGACACTGATCTTCAGGTAAACCCAGTTAGGAAATTAAGCTCGTGTACCTACATTTTTGAAATGAAAATGCAGACTGAGAAAGCTTCTTTTTACGGCCATATTAGTGTGCCTCTCTGGTCCATTGTCAAAGACTGATTCTCACCTACTCTAAACCTGAACACATCATCCTGGTGAAATTAAGTCTACCAAGAGCCAAGCCTCTTTTTCTTCTGTGAGTAAATTCTATATAACTTTAGTTCTTAGCCAATATGACATATTACATATTCAAATGTCTTTGATTTCCTTTTAATTCCTTCCTTGGGTCTAACATATGATTTATTTAGTTTGTAATGGTCATTAAAAAGAAGGTAGCGAATACCAGTAAAAAACACTCTTTTAAGATGGAGATAGCTTTATTTGGGCTTAATTCTTAAAAGGAATAATTTTATCTTATGAAATTCTGATTATTGCTCTTACTCCATCCATGTCTTTGAACTAAGCTGACCTACTGACTCTTATTTTGGCTAGTGACCTTTAAAGAGAAAATAGTTTCAGGTCTCACAGAGCTCTTCCAGGATAGATGATCTTAGGTGGCTTTAATTCCATTGTCTCTCACCCCTAATCCACTCTTGGTGCTGTTTGATTTGCAACCTCTTGGCTTTGTCTCTTGCTTCCAGTATTTCATTTACTTCTTCATTATGCTAATGAGTCTTAATTTTACTGATTTTTGACCTTCAGCACTTCCTGGGTTGGGCTGAATCATTTATGACTCCTTTGCAAGTGACAGAAAGCACTTGCTTGGGCAAAATGGGGAAGCTATTGGTTCCACTCACCATGGGAAGGTCAGAAGCAGCAAGGGAGAAAAGGTGAGTGGGGACGGTTCACAAGCAATAGGGCTGACTCTCTCTCCCTCTCTCTCCATGTCAGTTTTATTCTCTCCTGCACGCAGTCTTCTTTCAGGAGGTGAAGGACATGCCATGGCTTCAGGTTTACATTTGTATAGTTTGAGTACCTAACAGGAAACACTCCTCACTCACAGGTTTAGTTTCTTGAATTTGGGGGAAGAATTCTAATTGGGGCAGCTTGGGTTCTGATCTGGGAAATCAGGTATTGTTGGCTCAGCTTGGGCAGATATCTCTCCCTTGACTAAACATTATGGGTAGGGAGGTATTGTCATGTTGAGAGATGACAGTAACCATTTCTTCTTCATGATGGAGCATGGTGGAAAGAAGAAGGAAATTTCTCCCCAAAGAAGGGAGTTGTATTACCAGAGGAAATAAGGAATATTAGACACCTTCCCCAAACCAATTAATATTCACAAAACAAATTTATATTCATTGAATTTTAAGGGTAAGTCATAGGCTTTAGAGTCAGACAGATGTGAGTTCAAACCCCAACTCTGATACTTGCTGTTCTCTTGGACAAGTCATTTACTACTTCTGAGTCTTTATTTCCTCATCTGTAAAATGGGAATAGAATACCTAACTCATAGGTTTGGAGGAATTGCATGAAATAATAATCAGAAAGTATTTAGTAGACTGCCTATAGAATGCTTAATAAAGTATAGAATGCTATGAGATGCTTCATAAACTCTGGCTGTTATCATGGTGCTCTGTGGTTTCTGCTTCTGATTGCTCTAATAACAACCCCACCCAACCAGGTCTGGCTTCTGGATCCAATCTGAGAAGTAATTGCCAGGCTTATATTCCCATTAGGATTTTCAATGGGACCTCTCTGAGGAGATTACACAAGAAAGTTTTATTTTCTCCTCAATTTTTTCACTGCCAAAGAAATTATGAGAATAAGCAGAATGTTTTGTTACTGGATTTACATAACAAAATAAAAAATGATATATTTGTTTATCAAATAATTATCTAAGCACCAAATATACATCCAGCATTGTGTTCTTCGGGTAGGAAATGCCAAAGAAATAGAATGTATGGTCCTTTTCTTATAGATTTCTGTTGAGGCAATGACTAATAGATAAGAAATAATCTGGAGATGACTTAAGCTATATAATCAAAAGTTGATTTGGTTCATGTAGTAGGAGCTAAAGAAGGAAAGATCCATGTGCTTGGTTTCCTGGAGGGAATTTGAGTTTGACCTTGAAGAAAGGATGACATTTATCAAGATAAAAGTAGGCATTCCAGGTGAGTGTCAGTGGAAAATGACTAGAGCAGATATTATTGAGTTTTGAGGGAGGGATTGCTTTCCAGAAGCTCTCCTCTTACCTCACCACAGATTTTACTCCCAAGACTATGAGAAGTGAATAAGGAAGCATCACAGCCCTAGGGATCACAATAAGAAACAAAAGCAGATTCAGGAGGTGTTAAGGCATATGTATGGTATGTGGAGGGTGGGGAAGGGTAGATACATAGTTTAGGGGTTAGTGAAATATACAGTGTGAAATAATAAAAATAAACAAAGATGAGGTCCAAAATATGGCTATACTTTTAGTGACTAAGATACAATAGAAATTAAGGGAATTAAGGTCATCGGACTTGAGAAAGTCAAGAAACTGTGAAGTAAGTATGCTGGATGATGGAAGGGATGCTGAAGTCATGAATAATAAGGACAGGTAGTGAGATAAAGAGGAGGACTGTGACACAGTTGCTGAAGTCATAGAGGAAAGTTTGACCTGGAGTTGATCTTGGGTTGACAAAAAGAAAAACAACTAAAGTGGGGGCAAGCAGGCAGGATGGACCTAGAAGTTATTTTTGACAATGGCAGCAAATGATTGACACAGAAGCTGAAATGGGGAACTAAGAAAATGCCAACCCCTCTTCACCTAGTGAGTTGGGGATGAAGGGTGGGACATGGGAGAGGGAGATGGTCTCCAGTAGAGTGGACACAGAGGAAAGAGAAAATATGTCATTAAAGGAAAACTCGGGTTGAGTTTAAGCAAGTTGATGCTAAAGTTTGATTATGGGCATTTTTGTCAACCATTGAATGGAACATCTAGACAGAACACTGAAAGGGCTATCAGAGGAGAAATTGAAGTTGGAGAGAAAGGAGGATGGGATAGGGCTGGATAAGGGTGGGTCTGTAAGAGTATCTTACTTGCCCCTGAAAGACAGCTCAAGCGGTAACTCTTCTTGAGAGCTTTCTCTGCCTCTCCTCTACCCCAGGTGTCCCTCCTCGTGTCGCCTTAGCTCTGAACATTCATAAATGGATGTATTATAATTCTTGGTTTGCTCATCTGTCTCCTCCCCTGTGCTAGAGGTTTCTTGAAAGGTTTATGCCTCTTTCATCTTTGTGTCGCCAAACCTGACACAGTGCCTGGGCATAGATAATTTTTAACATTTCTTTGTTGGATGAAGAAATGTGAATGTGGTAGTGACATACACCCTTAACACATAACCTCTTAAATTAACCCATCTCCTGCTTATGCCAATGTTTGTTAGGCTAGCTTTCTGTCAGTCTCTAGAACAGCACTGTCCAATAGAAATATAATGTGAGCCACAAAAGTGAAGCATAGGTATAATTTAAAATTTTCAAGTTCACACACTATGAAGAAACAAGTGAAATTAATTTACTAATATTTTATTTAACCAAATGTATAAAAATATTATCATTTCAACATATAATCACTATAAAAATTATTAATGAGATATTTTAGCTTCTCTTTGTTTTGTACTCTCTGAAATCTGATGTGCATTTTACACTTACATCACATCTCAATTCACACTAGGCACATTTATTTTTAATTTTTATTGAAATATAGTTGATTTACAATGTTGTATTAGTTTCAGGTGTACAGCAAGCTGATTCAGTGTTTTTTATATATATGTACATTGTTTTATATATATGAATATAAAATATATATAGTCTCTATATATATTTATATATATATTCCTTTTTAGATTCTTTTCCATTATGGGTTATTGCAAGATATTGAGTATAGTTCCCTATGTTATACAGTGGGTCCTTGTTGGTTATCTATTATATATAGTAGTGTGTATATGTTAATCTCAAAGTCCTAATTTATCCCTCCTGCCCCCCACCAGCTTTCCCCTTTGGTAACCATAAGTTTGTTTTCTATCAGACTAGACATATTTCAATTGCTAAAGAGGCACGTGTAGTAGTGACTACCATATTAGACAGAGCAGTTTTAGATTCTAGAACATACCTAGTTCTTTCCCTTTTTAAAAAAAAATCACAAATAAGCTCTTTTATTTGTCACCATTAAAAGTCTGACTTTTAAACAGATTCTTGGACTGGTGACTCATATCCATCAGCTCATTCGACCTTAACACCTGTCTCATCTCCAGTAGCTTTTCCAAGAACTATTACCTTCACCATGAAGCTCCAGAGTTTTCCCAATTCAAATTTGGGCTTCTTCAGCATTTTTACTTTTCTAACAAAGAATCATGGAGCAGATAAATATATTGGCAAGCTTTTTCTATGCCTTTTCCAGTGCTGTCTGGAATCAATTTATTGACTGCCTCTTTCAAGTCATTTATTTGTCTGCTCCTCTTGGGTCATGATTTCCATCATCTTCTTCCAGATTAGGAGGACCTGTTGGTGCTGGGCATAAGAGGTCTTCTGAATCTGATTGTTGCATTGTTTTAGTAAAATGCACACAGAATAGATGAAGCAAATAACCATGGGTAGTCTTCATATCAACATGAGCTTCAATCATGGTCTGCCACTTTTTGACCATGGAGCACATTTTGTCGCAGGTAAGACCCATGCAATGGAAATTAGTCAGGCAGTTTTTGCCCTGAACATCCTCAATAATTAGCTTGAATTTTCAAAATGCAACTTCATCATTCTGCAGATCAGCAAGGCTCACTTCAAAAACATGACCCTTGAGGTCATCAGATGCAATTTTGGTTCCTTGAGTTCTCGTGATTAGTGTTTTCCCAATATTTCTTATATTGAACATAGCTGGTGCTTTCACATCATACCAGTCTTTCTTAGAAAATGGGTCAAACACTTTCTTCTTGCCCCCCTCTTGGCCACCTTTTGTAAGGTGCTTGTTCTGGCTGACCGCCATAGTGCTGCTCAGTGTTCTCTCCCTTCTGATGGCCTCTACACCTGGAGGGTCCTCTGCTTGGATTACTCTTCCTCTAGCTCTTTTAAAAATATATACTATTGGATAAATCATTCATAAAAGATTATTCACACATATAATGTGAAAACAATATGTAAATATTCACATGTATATAATGTATATTCATAGTGTAGAAATTAACACAATGCAAGTTTATTTCTTGCACATTCAAAGTCTAATGAAGAACACACGGCCTGCCTCAGACTGGTGCAACGTCACTCTGGCCTCTGACACCGCAGGCTCGCCCCGCATTCCGTACCCCTCCCTCCCCCCAGCCTGAGTGAGCCAGAGCCCCTGAATCAGCTGCTCCTTTAACCCCCTCCTGTCTGACAGAAGAACAGACGCCCTTAGGCAACCTACACACAGAGGCAGGGCCAAATCTAAAGCTGAACCTCGGGATCTGTGCGAACAAAGAAGAGAAAGGGAAATTTCTCCCAGCAGCCTCAAGAGCAGCGGATTAAATCTCCACAATCAACCTGATGTACCCTGCATCTGTGGAATACCTGAATAGACAATGAATCGTCCCAAATTGAGGAGGTGGACTTTGGAAGCAATGATATAAATATATATTTTTTTCCCTTTCTCTCTTTTTGTGAGTGTGTATGTGTATGCTTCTGTGTGAGATTTTGTCTGTATAGCTTTGCTTTTCTCATTTGTCCTAGGGTTCTGTCTGTCCGTTTTTTGTTGTTGTTGTTGTTGTGGTTTTTTTAGTATAGTTTTTAGCGATTGTTATCATTGGTGGATTTGTTTTTTGGTTTGGTTGCTCTCCTTTCTTTCTTTTTTGTTAATTACTTAAAAATTTTTTTTAATAATTATTTTTTATTTTAAGAACTTTATTTTATTTTATCTTCCTCTTTCTTTCTTTCTTTTTTCTTTTTCTCCCTTTTGTTCTGAGCCGTGTAGAGGACAGGTTCTTGGTGCTCCAGCCAGGTGTCAGGGCTGTGCCACTGAGGTGGGAGAGCCAAGTTCAGGACATTGGTCCACAAGAGACCTCCGAGCTCCATGTAATATCAAATGGCGAAAATCTCCCAGAGATTTCCATTTCAACGCCAAGACCCAGCTCCACTGAACGACAAGCAAGCTACAGTGCTGGACACTCTATGCCAAACAACTAGCAAGACAGGAACACAACCCCACCCATTAGCAGAGAGGCTGCCTAAAATCATAATAAGGCCACAGAAACCCCAAAACACATCACCAGATGTGGACCTGCCCACCAGAAAGGCAAGACCCAGCCTCATGCACCAAAACACAGGCACTAGTCCCTTCCACCAGGAAGCCTACACAACTCACTGAAACAACCTTAGCCACTGGGGGCAGACACCAAAAACAATGGAAACTACAAACCTGCAGCCTGCAAAATGGAGACCCCAAACACAGTAAGTTAAGCAAAATGAGAAGACAGAGAAACACACAGCAGATGAAGGAGCAAGGTAAAAACCCACAAGACCTAACAAATGAAGAGGAAATAGGCAGTCTACCTGAAAAAGAATTCAGAATAATGATAGTAAAGATGATCCAAAATCTTGGAAATAGAAGGGAGAAAATACAAGAAACGTTTAACAAGGACCTAGAAGAACTATAGAGCAAACAAACAGTGGTGAACAACACAATAAATGAAATTAAAAATTCTCTAGAAGGGATCAATAGCAGAATAACTGAGGCAGAAGAACGGATAAGTGACCGGGAAGATAAAATAGTGGAAATAACTACTGCAGAGCAGAATAAAGAAAACGGATGAAAAGAACTGAGGACAGTTTCAGAGACCTCTGAGACAACATTAAATGCGCCAACATTCAAATGATAGGGGTCCCAGAAGAAGAAGAGAAAAAGAAAGGGACTGAGAAAATATTTGAAGAGATTATAGTTGAAAACTTCCCTAATATGGGAAAGGAAATAGTTAATCAAGTCCAGGAAGCACAGACAGTCCCATACAGGATAAATCCAAGGAGAAACACGCCAAGACACATGTTAATCAAACTATCAAAAATTAAATACAAAGAAAAAATATTAAAAGCAGCAAGGGAAAAACAACAAATAACACACAAGGGTATCCCCATAAGGTTAACAGCTGATCTTTCAGCAGAAACTCTGCAAGCCAGAAGGGAGTGGCACAACATATTTAAAGTGATGAAAGGGAAAAACCTACAACCAAGATTACTCTACCCAGCAACAATCTAATTCAGATTCAACAGAGAAATTAAAACTTTTACAGACAAGCAAAAGCTAAGAGAATCCAGCACTACCAAACCAGCTTTACAACAAATGCTAAAGGAAATTCTCTAGGCAGGAAACACAAGAGAAGGAAAAGACGTACAATAACAAACCCAAAGCAATTAAGAGAATGGTAATAGGAACATACATATAGATAATTACCTTAAATGTAAATGGATTAAATGCTCCAACCAAAAGACATAGACTGGCTGAATAGATACAAAAGCAAGATCCATAAATATGCTGCCTACAAGGGACCCACTTCAGACCTAGGGACACATACAGACTGAAAGTGAGGGGATGGAAAAAGATATTCCATGCAAATGGAAATCAAAAGAAAGCTGGAGGAGCAATTCTCATATCAGACAAAATAGACTTTAAAATAAAGACTATTACAAGAGACAGAGAAGGACACTACATAATGATCAAGGGATCAATCCAAGAAGAAGATATAACAATTGTAAATATTTATGCACCTAACATAGGAGCACCTCAATACATAAGGCAAATACTAATAGCCATAAAAGGGGAAATCGACAGTAACACAATCATAGTAGGGGACTTTAACACCCCACTTTCACCAATGGACAGATCATCCAAAATGAAAATACATAAGGAAACACAAGCTTTAAATGATACATTAATCAAGATGGACTTAATTGATATTTATAGGACATTCCATCCAAAAACAACAGAATACACTTCCTTCTCAAGTGCTCATGGAACATTCTCCAGTATAGATCATATCTTGGGTCACAAATCAAGCCTTGGTAAATTTAAGAAAATTGAAATCATATCAAGTATCTTTTCTGACCACAACGCTATGAGACTAGATATCAATTACAGGAAAAAATCTGTAAAAAATACAAACACATGGAGGCTAAACAATACACTACTTAATAACCAAGAGATCACTGAAGAAATCAAAGAGGAAATCAAAAAATACCTAGAAACAAATGACAAGGAAAACACAACGACCCAAAACAAATGTGGTGCAGCAAAAGCAGTTCTAAGAGGGAAGTTTATAGCAATACAATCCTACCTTAAGAAAGAAGAAACATCTCAAATAAACAACGTAACCTTACACCTAAAACAATTAGAGAAAGAAGTACAAGAAAACCCCAAAGTCAGCAGAAAAAAAGAAATCATAAAGCTCAGATCAGAAATAAGTGAAAAAGAAATGAAGGAAACGACAGCAAAGATCAATAAAACTAAAAGCTGGTTCTTTGAGAAGATAAACAAAATTGATAAACCATTAGCCAGACTCATCAAGAAAAAAAGGGAGAAAACTCAAATCAATAGAATGAGAAATGAAAAGAGGGAAGTAACAACTGATACTGCAGAAATACAAGGATCATGAGAGATTACTACAAGCAACTATATGCCAATAAAATGGACAACCTGGAAGAAATAGACAAATCCTTAGAAATGCACAACCTTCCGAGACTGAACCAGGAAGAAACAGAAAATATGAACAGACCAATCACAAGCACTGAAATTGAAACTGTGATTAAAAATCTTCCAACAAACAAAAACCCAGGACCAGATGGCGTCACAGGTGAATTCTATCAAACATTTAGAGAAGAGCTAACACCTGTCCTTCTCAAACTCTTCCAAAATATAGCAGAGGGAGGAACACTCCCAAACGCATTCTACGAGGCCACCATCACCCTGATACCAAAACCAGACAAAGATGTCACAGAAGAAGAAAACTACAGACCAATATCACTGATGAACATAGATGCAAAAATCCTCAACAAAATACTAGAAAACAGAACCCAAGAGCACATTAAAAGGATCATACACCATGATCAACTGGGGTTTATCCCAGGAATACAAGGATTCTTCAATATACGCAAATCAATCAATGTGATAACCATATTAACAAATTGAAGGAGAAAAACCATATGATCATCTCAATAGATGCAGAGAAAGCTTTCAACAAAATTCAACACCCATTTATGATAAAAACCCTCCAGAAAGTAGGCATAGAGGGAACTTACCTCAACATAATAAAGGCCATATATGACAAACCCACAGCCAACACCGTCCTCAATGGTGAAAACCTGAAACCATTTCCACTAAGATCAGGAACAAGGTTGCCCACTCTCACCACTATTATTCAACATAGGTTTGGATGTTTAGCCACAGCAATCAGAGAAGAAAAAGAAATAAAAGGAATCCAAATTGGAAAAGAAGAAGTAAAACTGTCACTGTTTGCAGATGACATGACACTATACATAGAGAATCCTAAAGATGCTACCAGAAAGCTACTAGAGCTAATCAATGAATTTGGTAAAGTAGCAGGATACAAAATTAATGCACAGAAAAATTTCTTACATTCCTATACACTAATGATGAAAATATCTGAAAGTGAAATTAAGAAAATACTCCCATTTACCATTGCAACAAAAAGAATAATATACTTAGGAATAAACCTATATAAGGAGACAAAAGACTTGTATACAGAAAATTATAAGACACTGATGAAAGAAATTAAGGATGATACAAACAGATGGAGAGATATACCATGTTCTTGGATTGGAAGAATCAACATTGTGAAAATGACTATACTACCCCAAGCAATCTACAGATTGAATGCAATCCCTATCAAACTACCACTGGCATTTTTCACAGAACTAGAACAAAAAATTTCACAATTTGTATGGAAACACAAAAGACCCCGAATAGCCAAAGCAATCTTGAGAAAGAAAAACAGAGTTGGAGGAATCAGGCTCTAGGACTTCAGACTATACTACAAAGCTACAGTAATCAAGACAGTATGGTACTGGCACAAACACAGAATTATAGATCAATGGAACAGGATAGAAAGCCCAGAGATAAACCCATGCACCTATGGTCACCTTATCTTTGAATAAAGGAGGCAAGAATATACAGTGGAGAAAAGACAGCTTCTTCAATAAGTGGTGCTGGGAAAACTGGACAGTTACATGTAAAAGAATGAAATTAGAACACTCTCTAACACCATACACAAAAATAAACTCAAAATGGATTAAACACCTAAATGTAAGGCCAGACACTATCAGGAAATCATAGGCAGAACACTCTATGACATAAATCACAGCAAGATCCTTTTTGACCTGCCTCCTAGAGAAATGGAAATAAAAACAAAAAGAAACAAATGTGACCTAATGAAACTTAAATGTTTTGCACAGCAAAGGAAACCATAAACAAAGCGGAAAGAGAACCCTCAGAATGAATGGGAGAAAATATTTGCAAATGAAGCAACTGACAAAGAATTAATCTCCAAAATTTACAAGCAGCTCAATATCAAAAAAACAAACAACCCAATCCAAAAATGGGCAGAAGACCTAAATAGACATTTCTCCAAAGAAGATTTACAGATTTCCAACAAGCACATGAAAGAATGCTCAACATCATGAATCATTAGAGAAATGCAAATCAAAACTACAATGAGATATCATCTCACACCGGTCAGAATGGCCATGATCAAAAAATCTACAAACAATAAATGCTGGAGAGGGTGTGGAGAAAAGGGAACCCTCTTGCCCTGTTGGTGGGAACGTAAACTGATACAGCCACTATGGGGAACAGTATGGATGTTCCTTAAAAAACTAAAAATAGAACTACCAAACGACCCAGCAATCCCACTACTGGGCATATACCCTGAGAAATCTATAATTCAAAAAGAGTCATATACCACAGTGTTCACTGCAGCTCTATTTACAATAGCCAGGACATGGAAGCAACCTAAGTGTCCATCAACAGAAGAATGGATAAAGAAGATGTGGCACATATATACAATGGAATATTACTCAGCCATAAAAGAAATGAAATTGAGTTATTTGTAGTCAGGTGGCTGGACCTAGAATCTGTCATACAGAGTGAAGAAAGTCAGAAAGAGAAAAACAAATACTGTATGCTAACACATATATATGGAATCTAAAAAACAACAAAAAAAATGGTCATGAAGAACCTAGGGGTAAGACGGGAATAAAGGCACAGACCTACTAGAAAATGGACTTGAGGATATGGGGAGGGGGAAGGGTAAGCTGGGACGAAGTGAGAGAGTGTCATGGACATATATACACTACCAAATGTAAAATAGATAGCTAGTGGGCAGCAGCCACATAGCACAGGGAGATCAGCTGGGTGCTTTGTGGCCACCAAGAGGGGTGGGATAAGGAGGGTGGGAGGGAGGGAGATGCAGAGGGAAGAGATATAGGGATATATGTATATGTATAACTGATTTACTTTGTTATAAAGCAGAAACTAACACACCATTGTAAAGCAGTTATACTCCATTAAAGATGTTTAAAAAAAGTAATAATTAAAAAAAAAAAGTCTAATGAAGATCAAGTAGGTCTGTGCCATTTGGGAAAAAGAGGTATGGAGAGTATGTAGTATGCCTGTAAAGGCCAGGCCTGGAAAATTCCGTTGCCTTAATTCAGTCATATAACTCCTCCCAGATGCAAGGAAAGCCAACAAATGCAGTCTTCCTGTGTATCCAGATAGAGAAAATGCTGTGATGAATACATATCACTATCTCTGAAACAATTTTATACCTTTAATTCCTAATTTTTTGGTTAGCAACCATAGAACAGTATTAAATAACAAGCATGATTTAAGTCTTATTTCTGATTTTAATGAAGATTGTTTTCAACATGTCTCCATTTAACAAGAAGATCAATATAGGTCTAGATAGAGCAGTACTCCCGGCTGATAGAAGTTCCTGCAGTACTGGTTGAGGTCTGGATATGTGGTTCTCTGGGCAGCGTTGGACCAATGGTTGGCAGACATTTCAGGACATGTCGTTGGTGTCCGTGGGTCAACATGTAGGGTCAGCTCTCCCCTTTTCTGCCCTCCTTCCCCACAGTGAGGAGGAGGATGGCTATAGGGTCTGCAAGTTTCTCTCTGGATATAGTGAGTGAGAATATACAAATAACCTCTCCACTATACAGAATGGGATTGAGTATAGCATTCTGAGTCCCTCTGCCACCATGAATCCTGTAAATTTTATCTTAGGTGTACTGAGTAACGTCTACATGATGGACAGCTTTTGTTTCATAGTTGCTCTCCCCACATTTGTTCTGGTAATCGTTCCATCTCTTTCTTCGCCAATGTCTCTTCTACCCCTCCAACCATAACAGGGGTTCATATTATTAAAGGTTGTTTGTCACAGAAACTTGTCTATCTCTCTCCCATGTGTATTCTCAGTAGTGGGCATGTGACTAAGTCCAATGTAAATTTTGGTTTGAATAAATCTATCATGAGACCTCATCAACCTGGCCTCGTTAATGGGTTCAAAGGTGGAACAGTGATCCAAGCCAGTCAATCAGAGTTTTTTGAAGTAGATCTTGGATAGCCAAGCTGTGAGCTTAAAGGATTTAAATGGCCAGCTCTCTGATCACAGGGAGGAAAAACTAGGCAGCAAAAAGAAGCTGATGTGCTGGGAGAAACAGAGTTGTAAGTACTTGGTTCTGGTCACAGCATTTCCTGGAGGATTGAATTCCTGCTTTCCCTCAGCTGTGCAGTGCTTCACATATTGTGAGCTACCCAAATAGACCCCTTCTTTGCCCATGTCAGTTCCAGTTGGAGTTTTTCCTTTGAACAAAGAGTATAAACATTCTGAGCATGGGTATATATATTTTCTGCTCCTCACCTATTTCATCCTATGGAAATCTGATTCTCTAAGTGGGACTCTTGCTGATTTCCAGGGCTTGGACAATATTTTCCTTTCTACATTCATGGAACTGCCTCAGCAGGGATAGCAAGAGGGGCAGAGTCAATGTCGTGCTGAGATCACTGTCTTGGAGATACATATCTGGATCCATTTTTTAAACTTTCCTTCTGTGTTAATTTTGTTTCCTCCTTCATTTGTGACTCAGTTCTCATTATTTTCTTCCTCTTTCTGAGATATGAGCTGATTTTCCACACACACACAACAATCGGGATATAGTGAAGAAATTCAATGTGCATAGTAAAATATAATAGGATTTGTAAAATAACCAATGTGTAATAGGGCATCATTAGCATACAAATATCTCAGAAAAAAAATTAAATGTCTAGTGACTTCAGCAATTAAGTTTTTGGTCTTGGACAAATCTCAGGCACTCTCTGAGAGCCTGGTGTGATCTGGGCACACACTCGCTATCCTGGATTAGACTCCTGGGAAGTCCCTGTACTTTGGTGCAAGTCAGTAATTTGACTGATCTTTTCCACAGATCCTTTGACTTCCATTTAAGACTTGAAAAAAGTATTCCATTATTATAGCAGCTAGAAATTCTCCTTCTTGTTGGTAAGTAAAAACTATCCTAGGAAGGGATGAAATTGGGGTTACAATCTAAAGTACTGTCTTTGTTCTTGAGAAAACAATTTTTTTCCCAAAAAAACCTATGAGAAAAAATTAGAATGCTTAATCTTTTCTGATAACACACTTCAGCAGTTTTTTATTTGAAGCAGAACTTTGTTCATCGGATGCTTTTATAATTGATAACATTTTTTTTGATAAGGTTGCATAAAGTTCAACCAGTCTTGATACTGGCCTTATAACCTTTAACTACACATCCCTTTCATGTTCCTTCTCTAACAATCCTAACTAGACACTTTTCTTTTTTCTATAACTACCCCAGTGACCAAAAGAATCTTTGAACCATCTTTCTGTCTCTGGCTAGTTGCTTTGCTCCAAGTCGAAAGCAAAACTGATGTGTGCCCACACTGAATCTATTTGAGAGGTTTGCTCTAACACACTGTAAAACTTACATTGGGTGAGAAAAGCCAGGCAGCCTGGATTTCCCTGGCTCTTCTCTCCCCTTACATCTTTGACAATGTTGCCTAGCCCTACACTTCAGTGCTTACACTTACCTCCAATATTGAGCCAATTTTCTAATTTAGAGCTCCCTATCTTATTTAGTAATCACTCTTTTACAGAGCAGTCTCTGAGAACTCTCTGACATGTTACACCTCTGGATGCATCACCTAATCTTTCACTGAGTTGTTCTCTGTGCAGGTGGTATAACTCTCAGTTGGCTGCAAACTTCTTTGATGCCTCTGGCAGCCCTTTGGTGGTAATAATGCTAATATTAAAAAGCCAACATGGAGGGTATATTATGCTCCAGACACAATGCTAAGTAATTTACTGGCAAAGTATTTAGAACACTGCTTAGCACACAGTAAGCCATTAATAAAGATTTGTTATTAGTACTATTTATAGTCCTATGAACTTGGTACTATTATCTTCACTTCGCAGATAAGGAAGCTGTGAGTCACAGAGAATTACATAACTTGTACAGGGTCACTAGAGCTCATGAAGTGGCAGAGACAGAACTTGATCCCAGTCTGTTTGACACCAATATCTATCCATGTTCTTAACCATTACAAAACATTTGGCTAAATACTCCCACACTAATCAATCTGATTTTGGCAATAATACCCTTGCAGTCTTCAGAGCAGTGTAAGTTATACTCAAGACAGGTTTTACTTTGGAATTCTTTCCTCTTTTAAAATTCAACTACCTCATAGGTATACGGAATAAGGCACAAGCATTTGTATCTCCCTGGAGAGTTTCATTTTGAAATTTCAAGGCCATTGAAGTATGTGTCCTTAGGGAGAACAATGAGTTTTTCAAAACTTCTAAGTTGCTAAGGAACTGAATTTTTTTCATCTGTTAATATGGTACTTCAGTTAGCTCCTTTAGTTATATTTTCTTCAGTAGTCCTCAGCCACCAATACCTCATATTTGCTCTCATAGAAAGAACTAGACTATGACAAGGGCTGGGCAATATCAAAAGTTCATGGGTATATTTATAATATAAATAATTAATAATAGTATTAGAGACTCAACCTTGATGGTCTAATGCATCATACTTCTTAAAATTATTTCATTTGATGTTCAGAATTGTTCTGTGATGTAGTGGCCTTTCTCTTAGTCACGTTGCCGGATGTTGTCGTCTAGGGTTCTAGAGAGGACTTTCCTCCCCTTCCCATCTCCCTTCTTTCTCCTCCTCCCTCCTAAACTCCTCCTGCCCTTTCCTTCCTTGGCCCTCTGAGGGCTAAGCCTGCTTGAAAGGAAACGAGGATAGCCAGACCCCGGGGCTTGGAGCCCTCTCAAAGGCTCCTGGATCCCTAGGGACCAGTCGGGTGACAGTCTCAACCCAAGCAGCTGGGGTGTCATAACCCTTTTCACTTAAGTAGCAGCACGGCGCCCCGACCCCGTCCCTGGAAACTGCGTAACCCTGGGCTCCACCCACCCCTCGGGCCGGAACCGGCACGTTTGTCTCCCGCCGGATTCCCACTGGAATGAACGAATGGGCTTAACGGCGACGACGGATGCTAGAGGCGCCTGGCGAGAAAGGTGTCATTGAGAAGAAAGTTGGTTTCTACAGGGACTGCGGTGGGCGGCGGCGGCAGCCGCGCTCCACCTCGGGCTGCGCGGTGGCTCACGTGTGCGCTGGGCCCGAGGACGCGCCGGCGGCGGGATTCGAACGCCGAGCGGAGCTGCGCCCCGCGGTCTGGTCGGCGCCCGGCGGCCCAGGTCCGAGTGGGAGGAAGCGGCGCGCACAGCTGGCTTCCGTCGGGCTGAGGCCTCCCTCCCCGCCTGCTCCCCTCTCTCCCGCCTCCCGCCCCAGAAATTATCTCAAGCGTTGCCAGTGCGATTCCAGAGCCCCACTCGGGTGGGTTCTTTTGTTTCTTTGTTTTAATGACAGTTCCCAGCCCTTCGGCGTGTCATGCGCGATTAATTCTCTGGCTCTTTTGAAGGCAACTGGGGTGATATTTCTTCTGCATCATCCTTTTGGGGATAATTGTTTATGCTGTGACGTCAGCCGGATTGATTTTTCTCTCCTGAATGAGAGAGAGAGAGAGGGGCAGAGAGAGAGCGCGAGGGTCACAGATGTGTGCGAAGGCCACAGATAACTGACATTTGGAATTCCTTCAGGGCAAAGGGAGATAGCAATGGGAGCTTGAAAGTGTGCAGCCAAGACTTCAGGCTGCACGGAATAATTAAGAAGTTTTTCTTAAAAAAAAAAAAAAAAAGACAGAAAAGAAAAAGAAGAAAGAAAAGAAAGTCCCCTCCGCAGCGAGCCACTTAGGTGCTCGCTTCATGCCAGAGTCCCCGGTTAAGGTGGCAGCGTCTGCTAATTAATCTCGGGTACCCAGACGCTGCAATAGGCTTAAGAAGACGAAGAGGAGGGGCGGGGGAAGTGCGTCACCAGGTGGGGAAGGGGCTGTGCATTTGGTGACAAGCGGAGGGGATGGGGGTGGAGGGGAATGGGGACGGGAAATAGGTTCTGTGTGCTCTCCGGGGGTATTGTGTCAGGAGATGCAGGCTGGCTACCATGTGACGCGGTCCAGAGCTGAAGGGATTGGCCGAGGCAGCGCAGGCGGTGCAGCTTGGCCGGCTTGCTGTTCCTCTCCCTTTCTCTCGCAGCATCTTCCTGGGAGCCTGTAGGTGAAGCAGCACCAGCAGCATCCATGGCCTATCTTTGGGGTTAACACTTGTCTCCTTTGGCTTCAGCATCGGACAGAGCAGATCTCTCGGCAGCGGCAGCAGCGTTGTGAGGACTTAGCTGGGACCTGGAATCGTATCCTCCTGTATTTTTTCAGACTCTTTGGAAATTAAGGAATGCAATTCTGCCACCATGATGGAAGGTAGGATGCTTTCTGCTGTGGTTGACTGGCTTCAGGCAAGGTTTGGGCAGAACAGTGTTGAATTATGTGTACAGTCTGTGTTTGTGGCTGGTCTAGAACCTGGTTGCCAGGATTTGCAAGCAGAAATTCTGCAGTTTGCTTGCAGCGGACCAGGGCTCAGACTAATGGAATCAAACCACAGGGCTTCTTGTTTAGCTCAGAACCTACAGAGCTTGCCTAAAGTGCTTGCAAGGAGCTGAGATAGAGCTAGCAAAGAGCTTGCAAAGCAAAGAAGTTGGGAGAGAAGATAAGGTTTTCTGCTCTGGGTTCCTGGGACTTCACTGATTAAACATTTACAACGGAAACTTGTCTTCTGAAATTAACATTAGACAGGAGAGGTCATTGACAGAGTTATGCATGCTGTCATTTTCAGTGAACTGTTTAAAAATTTTAAAAATTCTTGTAAGATATTTTTATCTCTGCAATTTACCTCATACTGTTGGGGTGAGAGGTGCAGCAAATTTAGTCCATAAGCTATAGTTTTTTGGGGCTGTCATTGCAACAGAATGAGCAATATGAGGAAAATATCTGGGACTCTTGGCTTCTGATTAGGGGTCTTATCAGGTTAAAAAAAAAAAAAAAGAATTTTGTGCTTCCTAAATGTGTTCTCCGTGCAATGGTTCTTAGCCAAGTATCAAATGATTACTTAACTGATTACCTTTTTGCATTCAATTTTAAGTGTAAGGAGGAACTTTCCCTGGGGAGATATTGTTTAAACTATATTTTATTTTACTAAATTACCCTTCTAAGCTTGAGATGGTGACAACCAAGATTGCCTCAAGAAAGCAGCAAGCTGATTAGGAAAGAAACAGGCAGCCCTACCCTGGCTTTGATTTTCTGTTTTCACACTACAGGATGGTGCAAAACTCCTGGCCTTTCCTAAGATGACAGGCAGAAATTTGTCCCCAGCCTGGATTTCACAATGCGGAATCGAGTGCATAATGGGTCTCAAATCAGCCATGAAAATGGCAGAGAGGCCACCTCTTAAGCCAAGGTCTGTCTTACAGATTTTAAACATTCCTTAGAAATTTACCAAAATGGAATAAGAGGAGAATGGTTGCAAAAAACAGAAGCGTTGCCTGTACTTATTTGGCAGAAATGAATTCTTTTTCTTTCTCTGTCATCATGTCAAACATTGTTAATGTGATTTGGGGAGTGAAGAATTCTACAGTCATGGCCCACAGATTTTTAGAAAATAGCCTTAAAAGAGAGATTGGGTATCATTTTGCTGTGGAGACTGGTCTTGTTTGCAAAGGGCTCTCAAGCTAGTTCTTTAACTATAGGCCTAAATAAAGTGAGATTACTAATGCTCTAAGATTAAATCATTTTCATTAATTCAAAATGAAATCCAAAATGGATTTAACCTTTGAGTAACAAGGCAAAACAAACAAGAAAGAACATTACTGATGAACTTTTCAATTAGAAGCTCATGTGGATTACCCTCTTCAGAAAAAATTTGTGTCTATAGAGGTACTAGGTTTCTCCAGCTAAATTTCACGTAGCATTTCTTGAGCATAAATCTGCACACGTTCTGATTAGATTTTAATCTTACATGGGGAAGTGGAAGAGCTTTCCTTTTACTTCTTGCCTTATAAACTATGGACTTAAAGTATCTTTGAAGGAAGTAATATTTTTTGATGCTCATTAATGATTCTCTTGGTAATATTGTCTATTGTGCCACCCCAGAATGTCAGTTCAAAGCCCTGTGATAAGCTCATCTGAGCTGCCTACACTGAAATGAGAACTGTAACAAAGACGTGTTGGAGCTGAATTAACACTATTGCTCTGCGTTGACCAAATTTATCTAATGAAGGATGTTATCTTAGCACTGTTATGAATTAAAGGTGACATTAGGGGTGCGGTGGCCATCCATCAGATCCTTGCAAAAGAAATTGGACAGGTGTTTCCAGTGGCTTAAACATTTAAATGAAACTAATAATTTTTATCTACCTATAGTTCCTACTTAAATACTATTCAAGACTTATTATCTTCACGGTTCAGGGACCTTAGAGAGGCTGGTGGGAACCTTAATCAGGAATCAATTTGCCTATCAATGGCCTTCCAACTTAGTTGCCAGCCTTTTTGGCAATATATGCATATTTCTGATATTGCATCTCAGAATTTCACCTCTGAATTGCTCTTACTCTGAAAGTGTGTTATAGCAGTTGTCATTCCCCCTTAACTCTTCCCTGGAGGAAGCTAGGCTTCCATCTATCATGATAGCCTTGGAAAGATAAGAAAGCCCCTAAAAAGCACCCTGAAATCCTGTCATGGCAGCCGTCTGCCCAAACATCAGTGGGCTCTGAGAATGTGTCACCAAACATCCAGATAGGTAACATGCTGTCTCTTCTCAATTAGTTCATATGCCACACACAGATACGCACACACACACACACACACACACACACACACACAGAGTTGCACACGCATATGTCATCCACTCATATACAGTATTTTAGAAAGGGAGAGAACCCACATTTGCATTTGTGTGTGTATATATTTCTATATCTACTGAAGTGTTTTAGTCTAGTGCTCAGGAAAAGCATGGCCATGGCAACTTTTCAAAGCTACTTCTCTACTTTGTGTAAAACAAGAGTAAACAAATACTCATCAGAATGGCTTATGGTTTAATTTTGGGTTCTCATTTTGATGGAACAGGATATAAGCTCCATTCATTCAATGCCTATTGGAAATTCTGGCCATAGAAGAGAACTGTTACTACCTCCCCAATGATTCAAGTATCACAGAAGGCAGTGAAGTACTTCTGCAGGGACCTCAAGCACGTTATCGGTAGTTTGTGGCTCCATGACTCCTTTCAAATATTTTTCTTTTAAAGAGTATATTTTAAGGGACTTGATTTGTTGATTCCTGCATTCTTTATTTTTTGGCAGTGGTTAGTATTGGGTCTTTCCTAAAGAATGCCCTGTGATGTGGAGCCTTATGTAGTATGACTGTGAAGGGAAAGAGGATGAGCAAAGGGAATGATTTGCTAAAGGGCATATATGTCGGCCAAGTGCAGTCTGTGTGATTAGGGCAACTATTCAGGGATTCTGTTGTTTTTCATATATTATTATTATTAAAGTTTGAAAATGACATTTTAGCTACTTTTTTGAAGGTAAGTGAAACTAAGTCAGGGTTTCCAGGGACATTTATTAATTTGTGAGGCAGCCTGGGAAATTTTCCCTTGTGTGGAGGAACTAGACTGGAAGTGCTCGTGTTTTCAGTTCCCTATTCAGGCTCTTAGCTGTTTTACTGGAAAGAAAAGTTTAGGGGCGGCCAATAGTTTCATCCTATAAATAATTTTTAAAGTTAACAAGCATATTTTAAGGGTTTACTGGGTTTAATTGCAATGTGCAGAGTAATTTAATTAATTTTATTATTTTTACTATTCATAATAACCTGCAAGTAAATGCATTCTGCACTGAGTGCTTCTGCAGTACTTTTTCTAAATTGTAAAAATATAAACTAATACATTAAAAAAAAAAACAAAACTAATACATTATAGCAGAAAAATGGGAGGATGGATTTTGGACCCAAGTTCATTGAACAAGAAAGCTCCTATTTTTGATCCCTCTTAACATTTTCAATATGAACTTTTTCTTGTTACTTTGTATCAAGGTGGGTATGTTAACCTGATTGAAAGCTAGGCCTTAAGTTTCTTTGGTTGCCTCTGTCTCTCTTTTAAATGTGAATACTCACAGAATCATACCTCTCAATTCCTTGTTAATACCTTTTACCTCCAAAATCAATATTTAGAAAAATTTAAACAATTCTAGATTAACTGATCTTCTGTTGTGGCAGTGAACCGTGTAACAATAAAGGCTTTTCTTTCCCCTATCTAGAAATGAAGTTTATTTATTTGGAAATTTCTTTGCTGTAATCAAAAAGGAACGAAGCATTTTGAAGCTGGAACTGTTCATTTTCTAGTTAGCTAAGAAGTTTTAAAGGGAATGCTTCTCACTCTCCTACCAATTCCCTTCCCAGAAATGGTGATGATATTTTGGAAAATCTTAAGCATGCCTATGAGATTATAATATATATTCCATCCCTTATGTAATTTCTCTCCTTCCTAAGGGGCTTGGGGTTGCAAAAAGCCTCCTGTTATGTATAAATTCCCATCCAATTCCCAAGGCCAACTTTAAATCTCTAAAAAGAACATGCAGTCTTTTTTAAAAAATTAACTTAGGTAAACCATGCTAGAAGACTGGATAATTCTTTCTGTTGGATTTGGCACATACACTATCCGTGTTTCAAATAAACAAGTTGCAGGAAGTCAGCAACTCAATTTTTATGTTCCTGAGTTTGTTTGTGAATTGGTCACTTGAAACAAGTTTTCCTGTAGAAATAATGATATAAATGATGGTTGGATTCTTTCAGTAGTCCATCAAAGGCTGTTAACCCGTTATCTACCTGAAACTAAATATTTGCCATGAAATGTATAAAGAACATGACAGTTACTATAGTAGTTAGCCAAAAGAGAACAATGGCATTAAATGTATTTTCAATTTCTAATGTTGCTACTTGAGGGGAAGAAGGTTTACTTAGAGGTCAATGAGGAGATGGAGAGAAATTTTGAAGGGTTTTTTTTTTTAGGTATTTTTAGAAGTTTTAGAGACTCGACACTGGATTTTTCAATTATGTTCAATTTTACGTCCATACTTGTGGTTTACCTATTTGCATTTCAATTTTATCATATCTAATGCTGTTTAATTGTGATCACTTTATGGAAACTCACAAATGGAATTAAGAAAGAGAGAAAGATAACTGTAAAGAAGTTGAAAAAGTTAAGGGATTATAATGGATGTGAGCTCACGCATCTACAAAAGTCTCTGAGGAGAAATTGACTGGAGAAGAGATCATAGGTAGAAGGGAATTAGGGAGCATGCTAAGTGCAGGATTCCTTTGAGGAGAAAGTAGGGTGTGGGGCAGAGGTACTGGATCTAATGGGTTTGTGCACCGACTACCTAATATTTCTATGGGCTTAGGATGGCTTGCTCACGAGCGGAAGAGCTTTGGGGAAGGAGGTGTAGACTTGGGGAGGAATGAATCTCCATTCTTGGAACATGTATGCCATTTAATTGTACCTACAGGGTGTTAGAAAGATATTCAGTATCTCTATTTAATATTTTCTATCATGTCGTTTCCTTATTTAAAAAAACTTCAATACCTTCTCATTTCTCTTAAAATCTAGAGCATACAGGAGCCGGCACGCTCTGGCCTTCTGTGCTTCTTCAAGCTCATCTCACGTGGCACTTAACAGCGACAGCCTTGCTGCCTGTCTCAGAGTGTCTAGAACAAATACTTTCCTGCCTCAGGGCTTTTGCCCTGCCTAGAACACTCTTTTGCCAGCTCATGGAGTAACTGATTCTCTTGTGATCCCAGCAATACTGCCGCCTCGTCAGGAAGCCTTCCCTACCATCCTTGTCATCCCAAGCTCCCAGACACACACCCTGGGCCCTGAGTCCATCTCAGTGTCCTCTCTCTCCTAAGAGCTGTATTTATTATTCATGGTTGTTTAATGGTGTATCAGCTAAATCTCTCACTCAGAGGTAAGCTCCATGAGGGCAGGAATCTGGTCTGTCATATCCCCTCTGTATCCTTAGCTCTTAATGCAGAGTGGATGCTGAGATGTTTGTTTATTGACTAAGTGAATAAAATCCGATGTAAATGACTCTGATGACTTCATAGTTTACATTATAAGGTATTATTTGGGGCATTATGGTGGATATAAGAAAAATAAATTGCTCAAATTTATGTTCTTGCTGGAGAAACAAGATCTATAAACATGAGATAACTAGGGAAAAGATATGTGTTATGGAGTACTAATTGTAAGATACAGATAATACCTTTTGAGAAGCAAAAGAAAAGAAATAGTCCATTTGAAAATATGTACTTGAGCTTAAATTATTTTGGTGATTAGCTCCAAGGAAATGATTTCATACTGGAAAAAGACAAGTTATAGCAGAGCTATTCAAAGACATTCCCAGAGGCATTGTTGTCAATATCCTGTACATTTTTTTGTTTTTTCTCTTCCTTCTGCTTTCCTTGTATTTCTGCCTTCCTTTCTCCATTTTTCTCATTCTTCCATTCCTCCTTTTCATTCCGGGGCTCTCTCCTTTTCTCTGGTTTATGACCAGATCTGAAAATAATAGATTATAGAGCTAGAAAGTTTGACTTGGAATTTGGGAAAGTGTTTTTAAATAAATTAATGTATGTAAACTACTGTAATATTGTACTATGTATTTGTGCATGCAGTGGCAATGTGTTGGTATGTGAGGTTTTTCAGATGCCAAATTATTCTTGATTGGAGAATCTATGAATCTTAGAAACTCAATATGTTCTCTGAATTTGTGCAGACTGGATTTTTTTTGTTGAAAGAGCATGGGCCCAGAAGTCAGACTTAGGTTTGAGACTAAGTGTTGTAACTTCTTGTCTATGTGTCTTGAGAGGATTACTTTACCTTCCCGGGGTTCTGTTTCCTTGCAAACAAAATATGAGCATTGATCTGTCATCCCTCTAGAACTTCCAGCTCTAAGAGTCTCTGGCATTTGCTGAATGATTTGGATTCCACATATTCACTCCCTCCAAGGTTTAAATTCTAATGATTGACTCCTCTTCATCCTACCTCAGAACATACCTTTGCTGACACAAAAAATGATTCAAATATATTACTATCTGCTTTTATTGGTTTATTCTTCCTCTGCTGTCCTTTTGCACTTATGCTACAAGTTTGTCTTGCATCTTTGCTGTGCTAGAAGACAAAAATGCATCTATGCAACCCTCTTATATAGCTCTTAGCATAGAACTATTTATGTGTCCATTAAAAATTGTATATTGAATGAATACTAGGTGTTAGGCATGGTTCTAGGTGCTAGAGACTCAATAGTGAATAAAACAGATTCCTGCCTGCACGGAGCTTCCTGTTTGGTGCAAGAGAGACATGATAAAATAAAATAAAATGCAGAGTACATTGGATGGGGGTAAGGGCTTTGGAGAAGAGCCGAATGGAGAAAGGGGACAGAGGAAATAGTGGAAGGATCGGGGCAGATGGGGTTGCAGTTATTAAATAGGGTGGTGATGGAAAGCCTCGCTGAGAAGACATTTGAGCAAAGACTTGAGGGAGGGAAGGGAGTGAGCAGGCAAGTAATTATCTGGAGGAACAGTCTAAGGAAGCAGGGGGAAGAGCCAGTGAAAGGCTCAGAATGTGGGCGGAACAGCAAGGAGGCCCGTGTTTCTGGAGCAAAGGTCGGGGGAATGTTCAAGAGAGGTACTCAGAGAGGTAAGAACAAATAGACACCTATGAGTCCCTTTCTCTCTCTCTTTTTTAAAAAATTTATTTTACTTATTTACTTCTGGCTGCTTTGGTTCTTTGTTGCTGTGCATTGCTTTCTCTAGTTGCGGCGAGCGGGGGCTACTCTTTGTTGAGGTGCGCAGGCTTCTCATTGCGGTGGCTTCTCTTGTTGCAGAGCACGGGCTCTAGGCACGCGGGCTTCAGTAGTTGTGGCTGGTGGGCTCTAGAGCGCAGGCTCAGTAGTTGTGGCTCACGGGCTTAGTTGCTCCGCGGCATGTGGGATCTTCCCCGACCAGGGATTGAACTCGTGTGCCCTGCATTGGCAGGTGGATTCTTAACCACTGCGCCACCAGGGAAGCCCCCCTTCTTTTTTTTTTTTTTTTTTTTTGGTTGAAATATAGTTGACTTACAATATTATATTAGTTTCTGGTGTACAACATGGTGATTCAATATTTTTATAGATTACTCACCATACAAAGTTATTATAATATTATTGACTATATTCCCTGTGCTGTACATTACATTCCTATTATTTATATTGTATAATTGGTAGTTTGTACCTTCACCTATATCACAAATACCCCCACAACCCTTCCCTCTGGCAACCACTATCTGTGAGTCTGTTTCTGTTTTCTTATATTTGGTTATTAGTTTTGTTTTTTAGATTCCACATATAAGTGCAAACAAACAGTATTTGTCTTTCTCTGCCTGACTTATTCCACTTAGCACAGTACCCTCCAAGTCCATCCATGTTGTTGCAAATGGCAAGATTTCATCCTCTTTTATGGCTGAGTAATATTCCATTGCATGCATGCATGTGTGTGTGTGTGTGTGTGTATGTATATATATATATATATATATATATATATACACATACATATATAAAGATATTATCATGTCTTCTTTATCCATTCATCTGTTGAGGGACACTTAGGTTGCTTCCATATCTTTGACTATTGTAAATAATGCTGTGATGAACATTGGGATGCATGTATCTTTTGGAATTAGTGTTTTTGTTTTCTTCAGACAAATACCCAGGAGTGGAATCGCTGGATCCTTTCCAATGGTAGGAAAGCCAGTTTCCTTTTGCAGAAGTCAGTCTGCATGGGCCTGTGTTATCCATGTGTCAAGCAACAGGTAGGCATTCAGAAGCCTGGTATTCTGATCCTAGTTCTGTGACTGTCTTTTGATAGTTCCTCTCAGACCCATTCTTCCCCCATATTTCAGTAAGTGGATGCATATCATGCTCTTGCCTTGGCTTATGGTTCCAAGCCCAAAGTTAGAGCTGAGAGCTCAGCTACAATTCTAGTCTTGAACATTTCCACACAAAAGATAGAGCTTCATGATAAGGTGATATCAGAATCAGAATTACACATCAATTCACAAATATTTTGACTATGTATCAGAGGCTTTTATTTTTATTTGGTTCATATAAACTTCTATTATGTACCAGGGCTAGTATTTTAGCAATTTTTAAAAGGCCCAGAGGGACCCATGTCTCATATCTTTACAAACAGTATAAGGAAGATGTTATCTAACATGTTATCTAACATGTCCTATCTGACTTAGGACATTGTCATAAAATTATGTGGCACTTGAACATACTTCAAAGTTTCCAAAATGTTTCATTCATTTAACAGGTATATCTGGAACTTTTTCCTTAGTCTTATGTGCAATTCTAGGCCCAGTGAATATGATAGCAAAAAGGGGCAGCTGTAGTCGCCATCCTCAGAAACTCAGAGTCTAGTATATATTATCACATACTCTGTACAGATTTTATTCTACACTATCTCTGTGTGGTAGAAATAGGTATTACTATCTTCATTTCAAACAGGAGGCAACCAGGGCTCAGTGATGTTAAGTGACTTGTTCAAGGTGACCACCTTACCAAAAGGTAGAACCAGCATTTATTAGCCAAACTTGAATCCTAGTCAAGTGCTCTTTGTTTGTTTAATGCTGTGATTGGAACATCCTGCTCAAATCTGAAATTGTTTGGCCTGGGTCTCTGGCTGACAAGCCAACAGCAGATTGTCTAAATTTGACATGGTATTTCAAGAGCCTTCTTCAAAACTAAGCAAGTTAATTTTATTATCAGGTCATGAGCCTGTAGACCAGCCACCATCCTGAAGAAGGCTACCTAATGCAGGAGTGTTTTAGGAACTGACTGGTTCCTCGAATTTTATGATGGGAAGGGACATGTGATATCACTAAGCCAGTGGACTCTAAACTTTCACAGCTTACGTTCTACAAAACACTTTATCAGAAAGCCTGTCTCCCACTATGAACAAAAGCCCTTTCTCTCTGAGAAGGACAGCTCGGTGTTCACTGACATTCCGTGAAAGCCTTGACCATTATCATGAAAGCGTGATGGTGTGTGCTACCCTGGAAGATTAACCAATCTAGTCCAACCTCATTTTGCATTGAGGAAACCAAAACCAAATGAAACAACCTTCCCAAGGATTTTTATTCTTTCTGTAAGAGGACAAGTCAAAGTTTATTTTAGTAATGATTCCAAAAATGTGAATAGACAAAGACTTGGAACCTGTGGTGTCTTTCACGTTCAAAGGTGCTGGGGCTGATTGGGTGACTGCCCAAAGACACACAAATGAATGTGTCCCCAGGGCCATCGCTCTACTGAGTGCGCATACAATGGGGCCATTTATAGCTGCCTCCTGGGCTGCCATGGCTCCTGCATCTGCTGTTGGTGAGTCAGGGCCATGTGGAGGGAAGGACCAGGACCTGAAGAGGCTGTACCTCCTGAGTAGCTATGTGACCTTGAGTGAGTTATGGACCTGCTTTGGCCTCACCCTCCCCATTTGTAAGGTAGCAATAATGCTGGTTCCCTCCCTCAGAGTCGTTGTGAAAATCAAATGAGGTCATCAATATGAAAACATCTGAAAGGGTGTGATGCAAATGCCAGTTACTTTCTCAGATGGCTCTCTCTCAGCTTGGTTGTTACATGTGGGTCTGTTAGCATTTGGTGGCTAGGCACTACTGCTTGCTATTTTGCTTTTCAAGTAGATTATTGCTGCATCTCTTTTGCAGAGAAGGCTTATAGATTTCCCTCTTCTCTTCATACTGTTAGTTACTAGCATATTCTATCATCCTCTATACTCAGTGTCGGTGTGCTACGCTGCCCCTTTCTTGAACATGGCAGACATCACTAATCAATCATAGTCATCTTTCTGTCCGGCCTCAGCACCTATCTAAACATCACATTCCAGGCCACCTCTGCCAGTTGATTGAAGTTGGCACATGAGATGATGTCACTTTGCTCTCCCTACCACGGGCAGTTTCCGTAAGTTGAAATACAATGCATAAAACTAGAATACGGGTGGTCTAGCTGTGCACCCAGCCTTTACAAATGCCCTTAGTGAGTCACTGAAAAATAACATGTGAAAAATTGCCCACAGCTCTGGTTATGGTAGCAATGATAGGAAGTGGTCTGTAAGCCCTGTAACAGGTAGGACCCTACTCCTGTGCTGTTGACCTTAACCATCAAGTTTCTCTTAGCCTCCTTGTGCCCCAAATTCAAAGAACTGTGTCTACCAAGTAACCAAGCCAGAGTCCTTGTTGGGATTCGTTCCTGACTCCTCCTTCCTGCCTGCCTTGTGTCAGTAGGTCCTCAAGAGCTGTTGATTATCCTTCCTGAAGAGCTCCTGACTCTGTTCTCTCTCTTTCATCCCCTGCTACCACACCTGACAAGACGTTGCTGCCTCCATCTTCCAATCCATTCTCACAGCCATCAAAGAGATCCCTTTCCTCACTGCCTTTGATTGTTCCTCATGCTTCTAAGATGAGGTCCAAATGCCTTCGTGTGCTGTGCAACACTTTCACACATGGGCCACGTTATGCCCTCATGTCTCACTGCCCCTGCCAAACAGAAGTGCCTTGCCTTCTGTTTCCCTTGTATATGCTGTCTCTCCCCTTCTCTGTGTGGTAACGGTCTGTTCTGATCATTCAAGGTCAAACAAAAGCAACCCCTTCAAGGAAGCCTTCCTACAGTCTCCCAGGTTGAGGGTGAGGTGCTCCCTTCCCTGTGCTTAATTCTCAATTCCCACTCTCCAAGGCCAAGTAGCAGAAGGTTTAAGAGCCCTGGCGTTGGAGTCAGACTGACCTAGGTTAAACCTCATGTGTGTGACCTTGAGACGCTAGTGAACCTGTTTTCTCATCTGGAAAATGAGAGTGATAACAACAATATCTTTCTCATGGGTAATTTAATCAAATAAAGGTCTTGAGGATTAAATCAGAAAGTGCACTTTTGCACTCAGAGTTCTCTGGAGATACAGAACCAATAGGCTGAGAGAGAGAGAGAGGGAGAGAGAGAGAGATTTTTAAGGAAATGGGTCACTTGATTGTGGGGACTGGCAAGTCCAAAGTCCACAGAACAGACTGGCAGGCTAGAAACTTAAGTGGGGTTGATGTTGCAGTCTTGAGGCAAAGTGTTAAGCTCTCAATAAATATTAGCTGCTATTTTTTGTTCTTACAACTACTTTGTTTGTGTCTCCACCAAGGACCCAAGGACTCAGCTAGAGCCAGGACCATGTCTTACTCATTTTTGTATTATCACTGTGTGGCCTGTATAAGTGCTAAGTAAATATCCAGTGAATGAATGAATACTGTCGAGGGATAACAGACCCTTTGGAGGATATTCAAGCCACACAGTCTATGGCTATCGTGAGAATTAAATGAGTTAATATATATAAAACATTTAGAAGAGTATTTGGTCCATAGGAAAGACTTACTCAATTTACTCTGTTGGGCACATAGAAGGCTCCAGCATGGTTTCTGGATGCCAGGCAGTACCCCGGGGGACTGTGCTCTCTCTGCCCTCCCCAAAGCACCCATCTGCTGCGTAGCCTCACTCAGGCTGAGAGCCACACTCTGGTTCCAGGAGCATGCAGTTAATCTAGTATCTCACACATTCCTCCTGACTCTTTTAATTGTGTTCCTCTCATTTTAAGGGAGACTAGGTTTCATTGTAGAAAACTTAGAAAGATACAAAGAAGATATGAAGAAGAAATTGAAATCACCAGTAATCTCATTGTTATATCAATAAAATAACCAAACACGGTTACAACTTATTGAGTGTAGAATATGGGTTTTGGGAATGGACAATCTGAAACTCTTAAAACCTCAGCAATCTCATCAGTAAAGTTGACATAACACCTACCACAAGACGGTGGGGAAATAAAATAAGATAATGTATAGACTGCACTTGGAACTTACCTGGTGTATTAAGTAAGCACGTAATACATGCTAGCTCTTAGTAGCTTTATGTTCAAAATATATATTTATGTCATAGAACCCAATTTTATCATTATAAATATGTACATATTTATACATATTTGTGTGTATATTCATACACATGACTTTTCCAGTTTACATTAGATTGTAACCACTATCCTAAGCAGCAAGTATATTTGTTAAGCACAGGGGAACTGGAGATAAACTTCCCAGACTCAAATCCTGATCTCTCTACCTTTGCCAACTATGCTAGCTTAGGCAAGTTATTTAACCCCTCTGTGCCTCAGTTCCTTCTTCTGTATGAAATAATCCCCAATGAAAAGGTTACTATAAGGATTAAGTGAGTTTAATATAGTTATTATTATTTTATTCTAATATATGTGATATATAATATACTTAAAGAACATTTGGTACAGAGTAAATGCTTGATCAAGAAATGTTAGCTGTCGGTGGGATGCAGCAAAAGCAGTTCTAAGAGGGAAGTTTATAGCAATACAATCCTACCTTAAGAAACAAGAAAGATCTCAAATAAACAACCTAACCTTACACCTAAAGCAATTAGAGAAAGAAGAACAAAAATACCCCAAAGTTAGCAGAAGGAAAGAAATCATAAAGATCAGATCAGAAATAAATGAAAAAGAAATGAAGGGAACGATAGCAAAGAGCAATAAAACTAAAAGCTGGTTCTTTGAGAAGATAAACAAAATTGATAAACCATTAGCCAGACTCATCAAGAAAAAAAGGAGAAGACTCAAATCAATAGAATGAGAAATGAAAAATGGGAAGTAACAACGGACACCACAGAAATACAAAGGATCATGAGAGATTACTACAAGCAACTATATGCCAATAAAATGGACAACCTGGAAGAAATAGACAAATTCTTAGAAATGCACAACCTTCCGAGACTGAACCAGGAAGAAACAGAAAATATGAACAGACCAATCACAAGCACTGAAATTGAAACTGTGATTAAAAATCTCCCAACAAACAAAAGCCCAGGACCAGATGGCTTCACAGGCGAATTCTATCAAACATTTAGAGAAGAGCTAACACTTATCCTTCTCAAACTCTTCCAAAATATAGCAAAGGGAGGAACACTCCCAAACGCATTCTACGAGGCCACCATCACCCTGATACCAAAACCAGACAAAGATGTCACAAAAGAAGAAAACTACAGACCAATATCACTGATGAACATAGATGCAAAAATCCTCAACAAAATACTAGCAAACAGAATCCAACAGCACATTAAAAGGATCATACACCATGATCAACTGGGGTTTATCCCAGGAATACAAGGATTCTTCAATATACGCAAATCAATCAATGTGATACACCATATTAACAAATTGAAGGAGAAAAACCATATAATCATCTCAATAGATGCAGAGAAAGCTTTTGACAAAATTCAACACCCATTTATGATAAAAACCCTCCAGAAAGTAGGCATAGAGGGAACTTACCTCAACACAATAAAGGCCATTTATGACAAACCCACAGCCAACATCGTCCTCAATGGTGAAAACCTGAAACCATTTCCACTAAGATCAGGAACAAGACAAGGTTGCGCACCCTCACCACTGTTATTCAACATAGTTTTGGAAGTGTTAGCCACAGCTATCAGAGAAGAAAAAGAAAAAGGAATCCAAATTGGAAGAGAAGAAGTAAAGCCGTCACTGTTTGCAGATGACATGATACTATACATAAAGAATCCTAAAGATGCTAACAGAAAACTACTAGAGCTAATCAATGAATCTGGTAAAGTAGCAGGATACAAAATTAATGCACAGGAATCTCTTGCATTCCTATACACTAATGGTGAAAAATCTGAGAGTGAAATTAAGAAAACACTCCCATTTACCATTGCAACGAAAAGAATAAAATACCTAGGAATAAACCTATCTAAGGAGACAAAAGACTTGTATGCAGAAAATTATAAGACACTGATGAAAGAAATTAAGGATGATACAAATAGATGAAGAGATATACCATGTTCTTGGATTGGAAGAATCAACATTGAGAAAATGACTATACTACCCAAAGCAGTCTATAGATTCAATGCAATCCCTATCAAACTACCACTGGCATTTTTCACAGAACTAGAACAAAAATCTTCACAATTTGTATGAAACACAAAAGACCTCGAATAGCCAAAGCAATCTTGAGAAAAAAAAAACAGAGCTGGAGGAATCAGGATCCCTGACTTCAGCCTATACTACAAAGCTACAGTAATCAAGACAGTATGGTACTGGCACAAAAACAGAAATATAGATTAATAGAACTAATGGATTAATGGATAGAAAGCCCAGAGATAAACCCACGCACCTATGGTCACCTTATCTTTGATAAAGGAGGCAAGAATATACAGTGGATAAAAGACAGTCTCTTCAATAAGTGGTGCTGGGAAAACAGGACAGCTACATGTAAAAGAATGAAGTTAGAACACTCCCTAACACCATACACAAAAATAAACTCAAAATGGATTAAAGACCTAAATGTAAGGCCAGACACTATCAAACTCTTAGAGGAAAACATAGGCAGAACACACTATGACATAAATCACAGCAAGACCCTTTTTGACCCACCTCCTAGAGAAATGGAAATAAAAACAAAAATAAACAAATGGGACCTAATGAAACTTAAAAGCTTTTGCACAGCAAAGGAAACCATAAACGAGGTGGAAAGACAACCCTCAGAATGGGACAAAATATTTGCAAATGAAGCAACTGACAAAGGATTAATCTCCAAAATTTACAAGCAGCTCATGCAGCTCAATATCAAAAAAACAAACAACCCAATCCAAAAATGGGCAGAAGACCTAAATAGACATTTCTCCAAAGAAGATATACAGATTGCCAACAAACACATGAATGAATGCTCAACATCATGAATCATTAGAGAAATGGAAATCAAAACTACAGTGAGATATCATCTCACACCAGTCAGAATGGCCATGATCAAAAAATCTACAAACAATAAATGCTGGAGAGGGTGTGGAGAAAAGGGAACCCTCTTGCCCTGTTGTTGGGAATGTAAATTGATACAGCCACTATGGAGAACAGTATGGGGGTTCCTTAATAAACTAAAAATCGAACTACCATATGACCCAGCAATCCCACTACTGGGCATATACCCTGAGAAAACCATAATTCAAAAAGAGTCATGTACCACAATGTTCATTGCAGCTCTATTTACAATAGCCAGGACATGGAAGCAACCTAAGTGTCCATCGACAGATGAATGGATAAAGAAGATGTGGCCCATATATACAATGGAATATTACTCAACCATAAAAAGGAATGAAATTGAGTTATTTGCAGTGAGGTGGATGGACCTAGAGTCTGTCATACAGAGTGAAGTAAGTCAGGAAGAGAAAAACAAATACCGTATGCTAACACATATATATGGACTCTAAAAAAAAAAAATGGTCTTGAAGAACCTAGGGGCAAGATGGGAATAAAGATGCAGACCTACTAGAAAATGGACTTGAGGATATGGGGAGGGGGAAGGGTAAGCTGGGACAAAGTGAGAGAGTGGTAGTGTATATATGGGCATATATACACTACCAAATGTAAAATAGATAGCTAGTGGGAAGCAGTCGCATAGCACAGGGAGATCAGCTCAGTGCTTTGTGACCAGCTAGAAGGGTGGAATAGGGAGGGTGGGAGGGAGGGAGACGCAAGAGAGAAGCGATATGGGGATCTATGTATATGTATAACTGATTCACTTCGTTATAAAGCAGAAACTAACACAACATTGTAAAGCAATTATACTCCAATAAAAATGTTGAAAAAAAAAAAAAGAAATGTTAGCTGTCGGGACTTCCCTGGTGGCGCAGTGGTTAAGAATCTGCCTACCAATGCAGGGGACATGGGTTCGAACCCTCGTCCGGGAAGATCCCACATGCCGTGGAGCAGGTAAGAGTCACAACTACTGAGCCTTCACTCTACAGCCCACGAGCCACAACTACTGAGCCCGTGTGCCACAACTACTGAGCCCATGCTCCACAACTACTGAAGCCCACATGGCCTAGAACCCATGCTCCATAGCAAGAGAAGCCACCACAATGAGAAGCCCATGTACCACAACAAAGAGTAGCCCCTGCTCACCACAACTAGAGAAAGCCCGCATGCAGTAACGAAGACCCAACTCGGCCAACAACAACAACAAAAAGAAATGTTAGCTGTCATTATCATCCTCATGAAATAATCTCCAAAAACCTTATTTTTGCTGGCTGCATAATATTCCATAACATCAAATGTTATTTTACTATTTCCTTGGTGTTAGACATTTATACTGTTAGCTGGAGCTTGATTTGCATTTTGAGCTAGAATGGCTCATATTGAGTCTCATGGAATGGTATGAATTCTTGGTTTTCATTTAATATGATAGCTTGGTGAGGTGGTGCGAGTTCTGTATTGGGTTCTAGTCCTGGCACTGCCCCAGACAGCAGAGGGACCTTGGACAGCCATATAACACTGAGAAGAGAAAGCAAAAAGTAGAAAGAAATTGATTGTAATTCAAAAATTTTAGCATCTCCTGGCACCATTTTTTATTAGCTGTGGGTATGAGGCCAAGCATTTGCCAGGTGGGTAGGAATCGATTTTTTATGTCTTATTTGAAGGTTCTGGCTGTGTATCTTGGCCAAGTCACTATCTCTTTATTTTCCCATCTGTAGGATGGTAAATGATATGAACTTTCCTGCCTTTCTCACTAGGTTATAAATATCAAAGCACAAAATATAATGTGAAAGTATTTTGAAAGCTATAAATTTTTATATAAATGTAATATAGTATTAGGCCTACAATTACATTTAGTATCTAGGAAACTCTGTTTTCAAGTGAAAGGTTAGGCTAGGTAATTTGGGAGGCGCTAACTAGTTTTAAGGTTCTGTGATCTGGTACTAGGATTTCGGGCTGTGTCCCTGCTAGGGTTAACCCCTCTCCCCATACCTCCCACCTTTCATGCATACAAATGGTTTTCTTCATTTTTGGATACCAGGAGACAAACACCTTTCCTAATTTGGTGAATTACTTATTTGAACAGTATAGTATATCATTTTGTTAAACTGGGTAAAAGTATTGTTTCTAATGATGAATTTGTAGTGGGACAATTTAAAATACATTTAAAAGTGTGTCCAACTAAAATCTATCTTGGCATAGTTACAAAACCTAATATATAATCTCAGCAAAGTCTAATCTGCTCAATATAATTGCCAGATCAAATTACTTCATCTGGATTTCTTTTCTAGAGTTTTCTGATATCTTCTATCTTAACGGCAACCCACTTCAAGTTGGCACATTGAAGGATAGAGCTCGTTGCTTTCTTGATAAACTTTGACTAAGATACAGAGGAAGTTTTTTGGTGGCAGTGGAGTGCTTTGAGCTAGGCATGGTTCTAGGTGTGGAATACCTGTGAGCAAGACACAGAGAGTCCTTGCTCTCATGGAGCTTGCATTCTACTATGAGAAGACAAGACTAACAAACCAAATGAACAAACGAGAGAATTTCAGATGGTGGTAAAATCAATTTTAAAAAAAGAATCATATGGAAGAGAATGGAGAGTGGTGGTGAATGCTACTTTAGGGGGTCCAGGAAAGCAGTTGAGCTGAGACTTCTTCACACTGTGACATGTGAAGATCCTGCAGGAGTGAGGATTGCAAGGGTCAAAGGCCTGGAACTTGGTAAGCTCAAGGAACAAAAGGAAAACCAGGGTGACTGGAGACCAGTGAAGGAGGGGGAAGGAGGCAAGAAAGAACGAAGGCAAGATTCATGTCACGGATCTCTTTACGAGGAATGGAGGTGGATCTAAAATTTATTCTGAGGCAATGGAAAGCCACTGGAGGCGTTTTAGCAGGAGGTCATCCTTCCATTTGTGTCTTTAAACAATTACTATGGATGTTGGATGAACTTGAGTGGCTAGAGCTAGCATTATGGTTTTTTGAGTGGGTTTTTGGGGGTTTTTTTTGTTTTTTTGAGAGGAGATTGTCTTGAATCTGTGTTTGAGTAATAAATACTCTGATTTTATTTAAATTGTATGTTCATTTTTGGGAAAGCTAAGAGAGATTGGAAGGAATTGTGCTGCCCTTCCCCCAACTACTCAGCACCATCTGTGCTGAGGTCTGAGGGCTCAAAGTGAGGTTTAATTTGACTTTATTCAATCAATTCTTTGTCTAACCCAAATGGTTCTGGCATTAGATTTTTTTCAGAGGCATGTTGACAGGTGAAAAAAATTGAAGCTATTAAAGTATATCAATATGTGTTTGTGTTATGTTTTTTATGTTATGTTGTGTTATGTTACTTGTTTTTTTTTGTTGTTGTTTTTGTTTTTTAAAATTTATTTATTTATTTATTTTTGGCTGCGTTGGGTCTTTGTTGCTGTGTATGGGCTTTCTCTAGTTGTGGTGAACAGGGGCTGCTCTTCATTGTAGTGTGCAGGCTTCTCATGGCGGTGGCTTCTCTTGTTGCGGAGCATGGGTTCTAGGTGCATGGGCTTCAGTAGTTGTGGCTTGTGGGCTCTAGAGCACAGGCTAAGTAGTTGTGGCACACGGGCTTAGTTGCTTCGTGGCATATGGGATCTTCCTGGACCAGGGCTCAAACCCGTGTCCCCTGCACTGGCAGGCAGATTCCTAACCATTACGCCATCAAGAAAGCCCCTATGTACTTATTTTTGAATGGCTTCAAAGCACTTCAATTGTTTGATAGTCATTTTGTTACTGAATCAGTTAGTGTATTAGACTGGCTTTCATCACTGAGGCTCTTTCTCTCTAGGCAAGATCAGAAAGATGGAAGTACTTAAGAGACCTTGCTGTTGATAGAGGTTGACCTCTCGGTGTTCCATTTTCTCCACAAATATTTCCACTAAAACCTCTTGTGTCCTTTCTGAATTTCATTGCCTGAGTCCCTATTGCTTCCATTAAGTAGATTCACCTGTGCACACCTCCAGCTCTACAGCTCTGCCGGCCTACCTGCAGGTGCCAAAACTGCCAATGCTGTATGCGTTTGTCCCCTTCCTGATGGTGGCATGTGCTCCTATTCCAATCTTCTTGATACTTAGGACTCTGGTGTTCTTTTCTAAGTATTCATAGCAGGGAATTACACAGGCTTTGAAGTCAAAACAGACCTGGGGGGGCTTCCCTGGTGGTGCAGTGGTTGAGAATCTGCCTGCCAATGCAGGGGACACGGGTTCGAGCCCTGGTCTGGGAAGATCCCACATGCCACGGAGCAACTGGGCCCGTGAGCCACAATTACTGAGCCTGCGCGTCTGGAGCCCGTGCTCCGCAACAAGAGAGGCCGTGACGGTGAGAGGCCCGCGCACCGCGATGAAGAGTGGTCCCCACTTGCCGCAACTAGAGAAAGCCCTCGCACAGAAACGAAGACTCAACACAGTCATAAATAAATAAATAAATAAATAAAAGAACGTGAATTTCTTTAAAAAAAAAAAACAGACCTGGGTTCAAATCCTGCCTCTGCAACTTACTGTGTGCCTTTGGGCAAGCCTAAACTTCAGGGGTTTTTTGTGTGTCTTTCACAGGTTTTTGATCTATCACAAATTCACAAGATTGTCAGCAAGTATTTATTGAGGTTCCAAATACTGTGCTCGGTACTAGGTGTCTATGGTGAGCAAACATCAGGCCTTCTGGAATTTACAGTATAGTGACAAAGACACTAAATTAATACAAATTAGTACAGATGAACCATAATTCAAAAAGACACACGCACCCCAGTGTTCATTGCAGCACTATTTACAATAGCCAGGTCATGGAAGCAACCTAAATGCCCATTGACAGATGAATGGATAAAGAAGATGTGGTACATATATACAATGGAATATTACTCAGCCATAAAAAGGAACGAAATTGGGTCATTTGTAGAGACGTGGATGGATCTAGAGACTGTCATACAGAGTGAAGTAAGTCAGAAAGAGAAAAACAAATATCGTATATTAACGCATATATGTGGAACCTAGAAAAATGGTACAGATGAACCGATTTGCAGGGCAGAAATAGAGACACAGATGTAGAGAACAAATGTATGGACACCAAGGGGGGAAAGTGGTGGGGGTGGTGGTGGTGGTATGATGAATTGGGAGATTGGGAATATCGGGAAAGAAGAAGTAAAGCTGTCACTATTTGCAGATGACGTGATACTATACATAGAGAATCCTAAAGATGCTACCAGAAAACTACTAGAGCTAATCAATGAATTTGGTAAAGTAGCAGGATACAAAATTAATGCACAGGAATCTCTTGCATTCCTATACACTAATGGTGAAAAATCTGAGAGTGAAATTAAGAAAACACTCCCATTTACCATTGCAACAAAAAGAATAAAATACCTAGGAATAAACCTATCTAAGGAGATGAAAGACCTGTATGCAGAAAATTATAAGACACTGATGAAAGAAATTAAAGATGATACAAATAGATGGATAGATATACCATGTTCTTGGATTGGAAGAATCAACATTGTGAAAATGACTATACTACCCAAAGCAATGTACAGATTCAATGCAATCCCTATCAAACTACCACTGGCATTTTTCACAGAACTAGAACAAAAAATTTCACAATCTGTATGGAAACACAAAAGACCCCGAATAGCCAAAGCATCTTGAGAAAGAAAAACGGAGCTGGAGGAATCAGGCTCCCTGACTTCAGACTATACTACAAAGCTACAGTAATCAAGACAGTATGGTACTGGCACAAAAAACAGAAATATAGATCAATGGAACATGATAGAAAGCCCAGAGATAAACCCACGCACCTATGGTCACCTTATCTTTGATAAAGGAGGCAAGAATATACAGCGGAGAAAAGACAGCCTCTTCAATAAGTGGTGCTGGGAAAACTGGACAGCTACATGTAAACGAATGAAATTAGAACACTCCCTAACACCATACACAAAAATAAACTCAAAATGGATTAAAGACCTAAATGTAAGGCCAGACACTATCAAAGTCTTAGAGGAAAACATAGGCAGAACACTCTATGACATAAATCACAGCAAGGTCCTTTTTGATCCGCCTCCTAGAGAAATGGAAATAAAAACAAAAATAAACAAATAGACCTAATGAAACTTAAAAGCTTTTACACAGCAAAGGAAACCATAAACGAGGTGGAAAGACAACCCTCAGAATGGGAGAAAATATTTACAAATGAAGCAACTGACAAAGGATTAATCTCCAAAATTTACAAGCAGCTCATGCAGCTCAATATCAAAAAAACAAACAACCCAATCCAAAAATGGGCAGAAGACCTAAATAGACATTTCTCCAAAGAAGATATACAGATTGCCAACAAACACATGAATGAATGCTCAACATCATGAATCATTAGAGAAATGGAAATCAAAACTACAGTGAGATATCATCTCACACCAGTCAGAATGGCCATGATCAAAAAATCTACAAACAATAAATGCTGGAGAGGGTGTGGAGAAAAGGGAACCCTCTTGCCCTGTTGTTGGGAATGTAAATTGATACAGCCACTATGGAGAACAGTATGGGGGTTCCTTAATAAACTAAAAATCGAACTACCATATGACCCAGCAATCCCACTACTGGGCATATACCCTGAGAAAACCATAATTCAAAAAGAGTCATGTACCACAATGTTCATTGCAGCTCTATTTACAATAGCCAGGACATGGAAGCAACCTAAGTGTCCATCGACAGATGAATGGATAAAGAAGATGTGGCACATATAGGCAAGGGAATATTACTCAGCCATAAAAAGGAACGAAATTGAGTTATTTGTAGTGAGGTGGATGGACCTAAAGACTGTCATACAGAATGAAGTAAGTCAGAAAGAGGAAAACAAATACCGTATGCTAACACATATATATGGAATCTAAAAAAAAAAAAAAAAACATGGTCATGAAGAACCTAGGGGCAAGACGGGAATAAAGACGCAGACCTACTAGAGAATGGACTTGAGGATATGGGGAGGGGGAAGGGTAAGCTGGGACAAAGTGAGAGAGTGGCATGGACATATATACACTACCAAACGTAAAATAGATAGCTAATGGGAAGCAGTCGCATAGCACAGGGAGATCAGCTCAGTGCTTTGTGACCACCTAGAGGGGTGGGATAGGGAGGGTAGGAGGGAGGGAGACACAAGAGGGAAGAGATATGGGAATATATGTATATGTATAACTGATTCACTTTGTTATAAAGCAGAAACTAACACACCATTGTAAAGCAATTATACTGCAATAAAGATGTTTAAAAAAATTCAAAAATTCAAAAAAAACCACATAAGACTGGTTTGGAGTTCACAGGAATGGAATAATTTTTTTTTTTAATTTCATTTATTTATTTATTTATTTATGGCTGTGTTGGGTCTTCGTTTCTGTGCGAGGGCTTTCTCCAGTTGCGGCAAGCGGGGGCCACTCTTCATCGCAGTGCATGGGCCTCTCACTGTCGCGGCCTCTCTTGTTGCAGAGCACAGGCTCCAGACGTGCAGGCTCGGTAATTGTGGCTCACGGGCCTAGTTGCTCCGTGGCATATGGGATCTTCCCTGACCGGGGCTCGAACCCGTGTCCCCTGCATTGGCAGGCAGATTCTCAACCACTGCGCCACCAGGGAAGCCCCACATTGACATTTTAAATTTTCAGATAGCTATTCTGCAAGTATTTGTTAAGTACCTAATATATAGAGGTTCTGATTACCATGAACAATGAAACATATCCAAAAGAAAATAAGTGTCTTTTTTAATAAAACAAATTAATACAGATGATGAAATGATTGCAAGCAAGCAAAGTGCTGTGAAGGAAGCACCGAATGGGATTCTCACAGAGCTCTTTATTTATTTATTTTTATTGAAGTATAGTTGATTTACAGTGTTGTTAGTTTCTGGTATACAGCAAAGTGATTCATATATATATGTATGTTCTTTTCCATTATGGTTTATTACAGGATAGTGAATATAGTTAGTTCCCCATGCAATACAGTAGGACCTTGTTGTTTATCTATTTTATATATAAGAGTTTGTATCTGCTAATCCCAAACTCCTAATTTATCCCTCCCCGATTCCCTTTCCTATTTGGTAACCATAAGTTTGTTTTCTATGTCACAGAGCTTTTTAACTATGGGGCCTAACCTGGTAAGGTGGGGATGAGTCAAAGTTGTTGCAAACATTAACTGACGCTGTACCTATAACATATTTCCTGTGACCATTGCATTCAGTGGATCATCGTTGTTATTGTTATATCGTCTTTGCTATTGTCATTATTAATACTATATGCACACCATGTCTGTATGTGTATATCCTTGATTCAGTGAGCTTTCCCAGAACTTGCTACAGGGTGCTCCAAAAATGTCTATTGACTGCGTTCTTGGTTATTTGCCTGGAGCTGCTCTGCATCTGTGCTCCCTGATGCCTGCCAGTTTACCTAATTTCTGACCTGCTTTCTGAGTAGTTTCTGGGACTAGCCACTCACACTTTGAGTTCCAGCCATGCCTTGACTCACCCGGATTCCTTAGAAAGCTCCTGATCTCCTGATCTTATTGCTTTATCTCCTAAATGAATGTCAACCAGATCCCAACATGACAACTGCCTTGTTGCTATGCTGTTCCAGAAAGGAAGAGGAACCTTTTAGGAGATTTTCCAAAAGAAAAGGAGGATGCCTCCTTCTCTGTTTAAGCCTCTTTGAAGAGCCCATGGCTACACCCACTCGACACCATAAGCACCTGTTCTGACTGAATTATGAGCCTGAGGGAATATTTCTTCCCATTGATTTCCAGCAAGTCCTTCCTATTCATCACTGCCTTAGAGCCTATGCCATCAATTGAATCCTCAAACTTTCCCATTTCTTCATACCAAAGGCTGTGAAACTATGGTTTTAATTTTTTATATTGTCTGTGCATATGTGACACATACATCTATGCATGGTAAATTGTTGATTTTTCCAGCTGATGGGCGAGAGGAATAGCTTTTTATAGCCATTAGCTCCAAATCACCTCTTCTTCTGAAGTTGCTCATAACTGACTTTAGTTCTCCCTTCCTTTCTTCCTATTCTCTAATTATACCTTATAGAAAGATAGCTGCCCCAGAACAACACTAGATCTCCAGATGTAAGAAAGACTAAGAATAACATTATCCCTGAAATATTCCACAATTGCTCTTAACAAGTAACTACAGCTATGACAACTGCCCTCCCCAGGAGGAGGGAATGTTCGGGTAGAGCTCAGATTTATTAATGTAAAACTAGCTACCATTTCTCGAGCCCCTGATATATGCCATAAACTGTTCTTAAATTCTTTATAAGCATTTATCTCATTTAACCTTCACAACAATTCTCTGAGGTTGTTACTATGATAATTATTCCCATTATATAGATAAGAAAACTGAGGATGAGGGAGTTTATGACTTGCCTAAATATTTAGGACTTGAACACCGATCTGACTCTCAAACTTATGTTTGAATCACTAAGTAATATTGTGTCTCAAATTTTTAACCTTGGAGAAATTATATTCATATATTCCCATATCAAGAAAAACAGTGACATCATCACAACTGACAATTACAGCATGCTTACCTGTTTCTTCTCACCAGATAAATTGTGAATCTGAGGAGATTGCTGTTCAATTCCTGCATATATTATAAAACGTCTATAATACCTCACATAAAATTTTCTGGCTAATAAAAAAATGAGTAGATAATAGTAGAGGTAAAAAAACATTGTCCAGGATGTCCTTGCTCTTATTGTTCTTAATCAGATTGGTTTGCAGTTTCTCACATTTACTTTATAGGTTTCTATGGCACTGTATGGTAAAGCAAACTTTAATAAACTACACTGGATGTTTCAGAGGAAGTTGCAATGCCTTTTCAGTACTTAAAGCACTTCTCCTATGCTAGAATGAGAAATCTATTTCCACCTTTTGCTTAATAATCTATTGGGCACATCATACAATTTTTATTTTATAGCATTTCAGAGGCAGTTCAATCACCCGTTCACTGTTGTTTAATATGAGAAATAAAGTCCTTCTGACTGTGTGGTTTGGAAAAGGTCATAGTTCCTAATTCCCTATTAATAGCTTCACTGTAGTTAAGACTTAACACTGCTTTTGATTTTAATATTCCTAACAGATGCTCAGTCCTCAATAACTATAATAAAATGCATATTTTAGAAATGTGTAAAAATATGCAGATCCTCTCCAAGTTTATTTATAAACCCAAAATAGAGCATTTATGCTATTTATTCTGCAGTAAATATAAATACAGCCCTAGGTATTGCTTTTTTTCCCGTGTGCACTGTGTTTCTTGTTCTCATTACAAGCTCTTTAGGCAGAGCAGGAAAAACAACAGCATAGTTGAACTCCCTATATAAGGCACATGCCCCTAAAGCGTGCAATAGTCCAAAACCATGTAGATTCTCTGAGGGCAAAATTGGCCACAGCACCCAAGGCTGGTAGTAACGATAGCCATTATTAGTACTATGTATAATAGTAATTATGTGTGCAGGGCTCTGAGTGAGTGACTGTATAAATGGTGGATCACCTATTTCTCACCATAACTCTATGAGGGTTATTCTTTTCTTTTTAATTTAAGTATAGTTGATTTACAATATTGTGTTAGTTGTACATCAGAGTGATTCAGTTATATATGTATATATTTTTTCGGATTATTCTGTTATAGGTTATTACAATATATTGAATATAGCTCCCTGTGCTATACAGTAAGTATTTGTTGCTTATCTAATTTTATACACAGTAGTGTATATCTGTTAATCCTATACTCCTAATTTATCCCTCTTCCCCCACTCCCCCTTTGGTAACCATAAATTTGTTTTCTATGTCTGTGAGTCTATTTCTGTTTTGTAAATAAATTCATTTGTATTATTTTTTAGATTCCACATATTAGTGATATCATATAATATTTGTCTTTCTATATCTGACTTACTTCACTTAGTATAATCTCTAGGTTCATCCATGTTGTGGCAAAAGGCAATATTTCATTCTTGTTTATGGCTGAGTAATATTTCATTATATATATGTGCCACATCTTCTTAAGCCAATAATCTGTTGATGGGCACTTGGGTTGTTTCCATGTCTTGGCTATTGTAAATAGTGCTGCTATGAACATTGGGGTGCATGTAGCTTTTCGAATTAGAGTTTTCATCTTTTCCAGATATATGCCCAGGAGTGGGATTGCTGGATCATATAGTAGCTCTATTTTTAGTTTTTTAAGGAACCTCCATACTGTTTTCCATAGTAGCTGCACCAATTTACATTCAGTGAGGGTTATCCTTAATCACACTTGACAAATGAGGGAAATGAGGCCCAAGGTCACATGCGCTGCTAGGAAATGGTAGACCAGGATGGGACTGCTGAGTCCAGATCCTGTCATCTCTGTGTTTAATGTCTGCCATCATCGCGGGCCTGTGGGAGGAAGCTGGGCTGGTGAAGCTCTCATCCATTGTCAAGAGCAGTCAAAGACCTCACCTGGGACTTCTTTATCACCACTCATCATCCCATCAGAGCTCTTGAGTGTGCCTGTTTTGCTGGCTACGTATTTTAATGAGTCTTTACTGACTTTGTCAAATTCATTTAGCAACACAATTTCCGGAGCTGCGCTACGCTTGGCTGCTTCACTTGGCCCTTCTTTTCTGCTCTGTGTGGTGTTTCACACTGTTCCACTGCTGCCTCTTCTCCCTTCTCTCCTCGTTTCTTCTTGTGTCCTCTTACCTGGTTTGCATCATGCTGTTGCTTCCTGTGTTCCCATTCTGTGATCTCCCCGCTTCCTGCTCCCCTCCTGCAGTCAGGTTTGACAAGACAGCAGCCTTTTGAGCTCGGCTGCTGGGCTTCAAATCCCAACCCCTTCACTTACAAGTTCTGAAACTTCAGCTAATTTACTTCTCTATGCCTTGGTTTTCTGTTTTCTCGGCTTTAAAATCAACATTACAATACTAATACCTATCTCACAGAGTTATTATAAGGAATAAATGAGCTAATATATATAAAGTGCTTAGGTTAGTGCCTAAGCATAGCAATCATTTGCCTAATAAAATTTTTTTATAAATTTTTCAATGGTGAGTAATTTATATCAGGAAATCCCATCATTTTGTTGAGAGAGAAATGACTTTAACCACTATAAGGAAAACCCTTCCCCCAGGAAGAAAACAAGACAAGTTCTCCCTTTAAGGTGCTTCCCATTCCTTCCTTTTCAAGTTCCCCTTGGCCACAAAGCACGTTGGCCTACTGCCACAGGGACCAATACATCAGCCAAGTGTTGTTTTTCTCTTAACTCTTGCAATTCCTGTCTTACCATATGCCTCCCATATTTCCAGTGCAGGGGGGTGGGGGGTGTTGGCAATAGCTCCATGGTTTGGGTCTTGTGGTCTTAGGAGACTGGTCAGAAAACTGGGGGAACAATGGCTTTCTGTTCACTTGCCTGCAACAGTCATGCATCAGTGCACATATGATAACTCGTGTGTAGGTGGGGAGGGGCGAGTGTAAAGAATTCAAAAGATGCTCAGAGCCATCTCTGCCTGGTACTTTTCATGAAGCATTTTATTTGAAACCTCCTCTTATGGATGATACTATGTTTCCCATTTTAAAAATAAGGTCATCAACAGTGAGGCCAAGAGAAGTTAAGCAATTTGGCTCAGATCTACGTGATGTGATTCCAGTATCTGTGCTCTTAACACCTCACCATCTTGCTCCCTTCACTTTGCTGCACACCATCCTTCCTACACCGCCCTCTCCTGGCCTCAGTTTTCTCATCTGTAAAATGATTGAGAGTTTCCTCCAGCTCTGACATTCTAGCGCTCTGGGTCGGTATCTGAATTTAGAAGCACCGTTGCCGGTGGTCCCCCTCTTGAGCATCCATCCGGATGTGTATGGACTGGCCTCATTTGCTCATTGCTGCTTGGTTTACGCTGCAACTGTCTATGACTCTGTCTCTGAATCACATGACAGAGTCCATTACCGTGTTTCCCGTACCGACCAAACACCCCTTGTTCCATTACCATTGAGCAAATCCAATAGGGCTTCGAGAATTCACTTCTGGTAGTTCCTGAATGTGTGCTGCCTTGATCCACAAGTTCATACAATTTCAGAAGAAATAATTCTCTGCAGAGTCTAATCAAGGTTGGAGTACAGTATAGAAGAGAGAGAACCCAACAACCGTTGAGCTCTACTGAGTTAAATATCTTTTGCTTTGTTTTTCACAATCTTATCAGATTAGGTACTTTCTCCAAGGCTCAGACAGAGTGAGGCCCCAAAGCTTGTGCAGAGAATTCAAATTTGAGTCTGCTTATATTTTTTATACAATACTGTGATCTTTCTTTTGGTTTAGTAGTAGAAAGAGGCACTAGATTGGAAATTTCACTCCAGCTCTGCTACTAATTTTTCATTTGCTGCTTTGATTAAGATATTCTTCATCTATAAAATCAATCTATAAAACTGATTATCTTTAAATTAAATAATCTTAAGAGATTCTATTATATCTTAAGCCATGTTAATGCTTTAGTCATCTCAACTGGTTAGGAGTCGGACGTGGAATTGCCTTTTTTTCTTCTTTCTCCCTATCTCATAGGTTCAGTCACCAAGTACCATCACTTCTCTTCTCAAAATGCCTCTCTGTATTCTTCTTTCCTATTGTTGTCACCCTCTACTGTAAATCTGGATCTTATTTCACTCCTGGAATCCTGAAATACATTGCAAGCTGTCCATACTCCCAGGCGCTACCCAGTTTTCCTCCCAATCCTTCTTGTGTGTATACATATTTGCTTACTTCTTGTTCTTGTCTGAAACCTCAATTGTTCCTTCCCTATCACTTGCAGTATCAAGTTCTCTAGGCTTCCATAAGCAGAAACTGCCCCAAATAAGCTTTCTGTACTCCCATGGCCACCATCTTTATCTTATCTCTGAACCTTTGCCAAGACTGTTTTCTGCAACTCTCTTCACTGAATTCTTCCAAGTCCTTCACGGTCCAGCCCAAGTACAAAGAACAGCCCTGTCCCTCTTGTTCATCAAGAAAGATGTATCCTGAGCACGAGCACAAGGCCAGGCACATAAGGAGAACTTAGTAAGTGTTAGTTGAATTAGTATATGACTCCCTTCCACGAGGGTATCCTTGACTACTGTATCCTACATTCATGTCAGGATTCTTTAAACCCCAGTGGTACTAATTTATAGCTCCGTGGTCTTAGTGTCAGAGAGTTGCTTTGCTTTCATACACTTGATGAAGAATGAAATCAGTGAAATCAAAGAAAGATTTTAAATTGGCCAAAATCTGGCCATAGTCATTTCTCTTACAGACCGGAGAAGGAGGAAGCTCTTAATATGTGTCAGGCCCTATTCTGAGTGCTTTGTCAATGCTTTACTCACTGAACCATTACATTAACATTGTGAAGTTAGGTGCTTTATTATTCCCAGTTTATTGATGTGAAAACTGAGGTCCAGAGAGATTAAGTAACTTGCCTAAGATAAGAAAGCTAGAACATGGTTCAACCTGGATTCAAACCCAGGGGTTACAGAGTATGCAATTGTCAGCATTATACTATGCTAATCCTCACACCATTGGATGGCATAGGAAAATAGTGAATATATTATCAGACTAACCCCAAGAATAAAAACAATCTCCTAAGGCAGACTCTACAATCAACGAAGCACAGTATGATCTCATTAGGTATGGATGGCCCTTTTGATTCAGCTCTTGTTTATTCAGAATCCCCAGTGAGATGCTCTCCTAGCTATTTATAAATAGATGTATCCTTGTGTTTTGGCATTAAATAATAACAACCTTGCCCTAGCTCGAGCTCCTCTTTTTCCTTTTAAGGGTCTTCTCTGGCCCTCTGAAAATGCTACATGGATAACGGCAGGATGCGCCTTCTTTAAGGAAGCTCTGCTTCCTAGAGTTTCTCTGGCATGCTGTCCTAGGAAGCTCTGCACTGCAAGCCTCTGATCGCTGAATAAAAATGAAGTGGGCATTTGTATTTCCCCCACTGATTGAGTTGGCTCAACCTGATGTAGGTTCACATTCACAAAAGCACAGACAGGCTTGCTTACAGACTTGCAATGGAGATGGAGGAAGACAGGCTGTGTGCCCAGCTTCCTTGCAAAGCATGGCATTGGATATGTGTCACTGGTACCCTTTAAAACCAAGGCTCCAGAACTTTCCCTCCTCCACCCACAAGTCACGGGATGGTTTATGCAAGATGCCCTACTTCTGATGCCAGCTGGACCCTGTTCAAATGAGTGTGCAGATCAGAAAGTGTTTTTTTTTTTTTTTTTAAAGAAATTCACGTTCTTTATTTATTTCTTTATTTCTTTATTTATGACTGTGTTGGGTCTTCATTTCTGTGCGAGGGCTTTCTCTAGTTGTGGCAAGTGGGGACCACTCTTCATCGCGGTGCGCGGGCCTCTCACCATCGCGGCCTCTCTTGTTGCGGAGCACAGGCTCCAGATGCGCAGGCTCAGTAATTGTGGCTCACGGGCCCAGTTGCTCCGTGGCATGTGGGATCTTCCCAGACCAGGGCTCGAACCCGTGTCCCCTGCATTGGCAGGCAGATTCTCAACCACTGCGCCACCAGGGAAGCCCTAGAAAGTGTTTTTTAAAGGACGAGTGATCCATCATGGATAAAATGATCTGTAACACAAGATGTCTCAAACGGTTCCCTTATTGGATTTTCAAGCTTAATATTTTCGCTCTCCTTGAAAGCTTTTTCCTCAGAGAAGTCTAATCATGTGAATCCCAGTTATTTAATAGGATGTCAACCTGGTTAAATTATGTTTTCAGAGTCCATGCTTGACAGACAACTGTTGTATCTTGATATTTACAACTTTAGCATTCAAGTTTCCAGTATTCATACCATGCATTTTAGACTCACAGCAAGAAGTAATTTGTAGGTCCTAAGGTGTGACTATGAATCACCCAGGTAGGGATGCAGGGGTTTAGGTGAGGGTCAATTAGAGAATATACCCAGCTGTGCATCCGGCATCCACATCTCCGGAGTCTCTGGAGTAGTAATTATAATTTGGAGATTCTTGTCCAAATGTTAAGGGTAAACTCTACTTCTGAATCAGTGAAATGACTAGGTTTTTGTACAAATGGTTTTCACATAAGGCTTTCGGAACTTTCCCACTCCACACCCATGGCCAACATTGCTCATCCATCAACCGCCCTGGCCAGATGCAGCCTGCATCAGAATCCTCCACGAAAGGTTAACTGGCTTGGGTGCTTGAAGATGTGAAAATTGCTCACTATTGTTGGGATCTGGAAGGTCTAAAATAAGCTGCCTCTTTTTTTCTTCTTTTTAATTTAAGCCTGACATTAAATGCAGATCTCTCCGTTACCTCCTTGACAAGCATTCTCCAAAAACCTCAGGAAAATGGGTCACTTTATTTGATCTGCCCACCTCTGGCAATGGGATTGGGATAGATGTTTTAGGAGGTTATAGTGAAGAAAGGAGGAGTAGGGGCAAGATTTCATGAAGGTGAAAAATAAGTAGGTACACACTAGACAAAACTTCCACATAGGCAAAATGATGTGCCTCGTCCCTCAAAAAGAAATTCAACTTGTGGTCCCCTAAATCAGCCTGCTTCTTGGCTTCATTTGAAAAGTTTGCCACACACAAAACTAAAGTTCCCCTTTAGTTAGAAGGGGAAATTTACTAATTTATAGAACACCCTTAGATTTTATGGATCAGTGATTCAGTTTCGAATACTTAATATTTTTGGATTCTTCCATTATAACAATCTGCAGCCTCAGATTATAGGCCTGTTTTCATGTTAGTTTGCCCACTGGAGTGTGAGCCCCATGAAGATAGAGGATGTCTCTTTCTAAAATTTGTATCCAAGAAACTAACAATGTGCCTTGCATGTGGTGAGTCTGAATGAAGAAATAATTACAGTAGATGATATTTAGTATGAATGGTTTTATCATGGAGTCTTATTCACCATGAGCCAATCTTAGACCTCTTCCATTGACAATTTCTTTTTATTGCAGAAGGTTTTCTGAAACCAGAGACAATTGCATTCATATTCTCTCCTGCTCATTTTATCCTGAGAGCAGGCCTGGCTTCATGTTTGTGCAACCTGTCCTGTTGCATAAGGCTTAGAAGGGCCGTGCACTTGGCTTAGTGCCCTGCTGTTACTTGCTTAAAATTCTTAATAATTTTTGAGCAAGGAATCCTACATTTTCATGTTGCACCAAGCCCCACAAATTATGTACCAGGTCCTGCCTGAACACCCAACATACACAGGGGGCTAGACTGGCAGCTGTAGAATAGCCTATCTTTCCAATTTGGCTCTTCTTGCCCCAAGTTGAATGCACAAGTAATGGCTGGGTTTGTGATGTGTGGTGCCCTTTGTTTAATGAGAGCCCTCTCCAGCAGCCATCATATCAGGGAGACGCATTCCTTCTCACCTGGCTGCAAAGGAAGAGCGCTACAATCCTGCCATGCAGGTGTTATCATTTGATTTCAAAGAGTCAAAGAGAAAAATCTTTAGAGGACAGGACCTGGAGAGGGGCTAACAAGGGTATATGATTTCCAGGCCCTTCCCTCCAGCTAGAGACAAGGGAAAGGGAAAGTAGGCTGAGTCTTGAAAATTCCTCAAGAGATCCCTGGGGAACCATATCGCTGGGCCCATTTCTTCTGCTTTTCTTCCAGGACTCAAGGATCCTAAGATAATACTTCTCCAACTTTACTGTGTACAGGAAACACCTACCAATCTCGTTAAAATGCATATTCTGACGCAGCAGGTCAGGTGGTGGGGTTGGGAGGTGCGGCGCTTGACATTCTGCATTTCTAATAAGCTCATGGGTGACGCTGATACTGCTGGTCCGCGGACCACACTCTGGGTAGCAAGCTGACAGGTTTGCCGTGTTTGGGGTTTTGGGCAGATCCTGAATTTCTGTTTCATCCTGGCTTACAGTGGAGCTACCACCTTTCCCTAAAAGCAGTCTGGTTTACCCTATCTTCCTAATACTTAGAGTGACACAAGCCTGCACAAATGCATGCATGCATGCTGGGACTTAGAATCCTTAGAGCTTCAAATAAGGGGAAAGTTTGACTTTGACTCAAACTGCCTTCCACCATGAGATTTATTATTTTACACAATTGAAAGAGCAGAGAGAGTCAAAACAGGCTCCAGGAGCAGTAGAGTCCATGATTCCATAGTGTCATCAAAGATCCAGGCTTTTCTCCATGCTGCCATCCTCAGCACTGCAAAATGGCTATGACTGTCACAGGCATTACCTTTGGATAAAACAATGTCCTGGGCAGAGGGAGCTGTCTCTAGGGTGTCTCTGTTTAGAGCCCAGATACATTTCCCAGAAGCCCCAGGCAAACGTCTCATGTTTCATGTCTTGGGTCTACTCCTAACCCAGTGGTTTAGCCAGGGAAATGAGATCACTGTGATCAGTTTAGGTTAATCAGGATAATCAGGGTCCCCTTGCTGGAGCCAGAGAGGAGGGGTTTAGAGTCCCTTGAAGCACATGGATGTGTGGAGGAGTGGGTAACTGAAAAAAGCCCAGGTAATGTTAGAAAGAGGAAATGCGCTATGACTGGGGAAGGAGGAGATGGGTACTGGGTTGACAACCAACCAAGGGCTACTCACACACACTTCCCAACAAAAGGCCTTCATTTCAAGAAGGGCAATAGACCATCTCATCTCATCACAGATCTGCTGCAGGGAAGCCTGGAGGCCCAAACACTCTCTTTTCCTTCAATGGATTAGCCATCCCTGAAGCTGACCTCGAAAGTGTTTGGTTTGATTTTAGGAAAATAATTTGAACTGCAGCTTTTGACTGGGCAGATGATCTCTGGTGCTTAATTACAATGTAGGACAGGAACAATTGTGTGACTATGAAATAAGTACCAGATTGATATTGTTGTCGGCTTTATTTGATTGAAATACTAAATGTTTTTCAGGCTCGTAAGTTTCATGAGTAAGGTCACCTTTTTAGCTCATACACCTAAACAAATAGAGGAAACTCTGAAATCTAACACTTTGCCAATCCAGTTGTTGAAATCTCACGATTTTTGCCAGTATTGTGTACTATGGTTCTTCTGTTTAGACACTGGATGCACTTTACAGTAAACAATGAAAAAACAACCAGACTTCTTGACAACATTCCTGGAAGACCTAGTGAACTGCTAAAAGCTACTTTTAAAAGTGTTTTACGAGAATTTGTTCCTTGCTACAGATTCCTATAGTTAGAGTATGCATTAAATGAACCTTCTGTCCTCATTTATTTATGAATGCTACTAAAAAAAAGTTAAAAGACAGAACAACATGGTGGGTAAAAGCACAGACTCTGAAGTTCAATTGCCTGAGTTTAAATCTTAGTTATGCCACTAACTAGCTGTGAGACCTTAGGTCAGTTACTTAACCTCTTTATGTTTCAGTTTCCTCATATGTAAAGTGAAGATAAGAATATCTATACTCTACCTCTCTGGGCTGTTGTGAATATTAAATGTGCTTAAATAGAAGAGTGCTTGGACTTGAGTAAGCCTTCTTTAAGTTTTAACACATTTACATGCTTTTATCTGCCTTCCATGAGGCAGGCCCTGTATTTCACTTTATCTCTAATCCTCAAAGCAATCCTGAAAGATTATGTAGTATTGCAAATATCAATAGCTAACAATAGCTAACATTAATTGAGCACCTACTATGACTCTACCAGACACTATTTGGGGTACCAAGCAGGCCAAGCAGGTATCATCTCATTGAAGCCTCACAATAACTCACAGAAATAGGATTTCCCCTTTTTACAGATAAGGAAACTGAGATGTGAAACTGCACAGAGAAATCAATTAGAAAAAATACTTTGTTGTTTTTAGATGTGGAAAACTAACCCCAGGGCATGGCCAAGGAGCTCATTAGAAAAGAGAGAGAGAGCTGAATTGCTCTATAAAATGAAGTTGAAAAAAATTTCAAATAACCAGGAATTGCCAAGGAGAGGACTTGGAATGGATGGTAGTGAGCTAGGATCTGTAACGGAGTGAGGGGCTGAGGGACGATGAAGAAATTTGGCAGAAGGAAGGTTCTCTGTGATAATAATGACTTGTGATTTTTAAGAACAGAAATATTTAAAATTTAGTTTTAAGTAACCTACTTTTCTATAATGTAACATTTCCTTTATTATTGCTTATTTGTTGTTGTTAAAGTCTATTACCCACTACTCTTTAATATGTGATATTTAGGGGAAATTGGGGGGGAAAAAAGGAGGCATTGTCCTGAAACATCAGCCTGAAGTACAAAGGAAATAAAAATCAGCTATAAAAGGAAAAACACATCAAGAATTCAGTGTAAATAAACCATCTGAACGAGATATGCCTAAAAGGAATATAACCCACCCAGTAAACCTTGAAGGTACTAAGGAGAGGGTCAGTGGGTGTATCATTGTCTGCAGGGTTGGGGCTTGAAGCATTTCTACTTCAATATTGAGAAGTGTTACAGAGGCCAGGCGAGTTGGGGCTGTCCATTTGGCTGACTCCTGGGTTATTTGGAGGAACACACTATGTTGTAGCAAGAAGAGACTTTAGTAACACATACCTAGTCCAGAATCTTCCTTTGACAGATTTGGAAACCAAGACCAGAGAAGAAAGCGACTTGCCCAATTCCAAACAAAGAGAGACGGAAGAGAGACCAGGAGGACCAGATCTCTTGAGTGGGAGCCTGTGGACAGTCCCCTCTGCCCCTGCCTCTTTCATGAGAGACGATTCTTTGCTTTGAGGATGCTCTGGGAAAGTCCTACTGATTTAGAACTCTACAATGGGCCGATTGGCTTAGCATCTGGGAAATTCTGAATCACATCGAATGGAATGTTTTGTTTACTTCCTCCCCACAGTGCTAAAGGGGAGAAAGCGTTCTTTTTTCTTCCTGCAGCTAATTTGCTGAAAGCAGTCAATAATTTCCCAGTTCATCTGGTCTCACTTGCAACCAGTGTCTTCCTGTGGCCATCTATTTGCTAGTGTCAGAGAAAGAATATCATCTGGAATATTTTACTTCTTTTCAGAAGTTAGCAAAGAAAAGGAAAAAGGTCTCTTCCTAACTCTTCTCTTAATAAACCTGCCATGCCTACTACTAGTGGCAAATTGTAACATAGATGTCCCACCTAGGGCAGTCAGTCCAGCCAGGAATAGATGTGTATTCAGACTGTTAAACCAGGACCTTTAGCAATCATTTAGTTCAATGTATCAGAAGCCCTTTTTTAAACCAAACTAAAGTCAACACCCAGTAAATAAAAAACCAATAAAACTGAAGCTCCCCAGGTTGAAGTTAGGGGTTGAGAACATTTTAATCTCCTCCTTGCCCTGGAGTGGTAGTCCCCGAGACAGCTCCCTATGAGTTAGTAATTCGATAACTATTACTAAGCTTGTCCAACTTATTCTCTCTATACATAGTGACACGTTTCAGAGTGACCTTCCTAAGGTCCTATGGCTAATGAGTAGCGTGTCTGGAATTGAGCTCAGTCCATTGACTCTCCTGTAACTCACTTAAGTGGTAAATGCTCTTTTGACTTCTTTCTCACCTGGAACTAAGGTCTCCTTGGAGACAGAGAGTGATGGGATGAGGCTGGAGAGGCACTACGTTACTGTGTCCTATAAGCAGGGAAAATTCAGTGAGGTAGGGGCAGAGGAAACTATGGTTGGACCTGACTGATCTAAACTTAATGCATATAAACATGCAAAGAAGGCACACAGAAATTTATTTAGTGTAATTATCAAGACTCGAGATTCTGTGTCATCTGCCGTTTTCTCCTTACGTAGGTCCCAATACTATCCCAGGATGGCTTGTAGTCCTGAGGAAATGATAGGAAATCATGCTGCACTGGTTATTCTTTTTGTAAAAATGTGATGGCAGAAGACATTTACCAGGCCATGCAAGGGAAAGGGAATTAACTTTGATCGAATGCTAAGAGTCACATAGTGAATTAGCTGTGGGACCTTAAGCCAGTTACTTCATCCCACTACTTCAGTCACCTCTCTCACAAGGTGGGAATGAGAGGGAAGTGAGATACTGCACATAGAGACCTTGGCACAGTGCCTGGTATAGTAAGCATGAAGTAGTAGTAACTATTATTACTATTATGTAACTAGCTTAATAATAATGCTCCTTACAGTAACCCTGTGGGGCTTATCATTATCAAAGTCCTCATTTTCCAGATGAAGAAACTGAGGTCTGGAGAGTTTAAATGCCTTGCCCAAAATCACACAGTTAGGAAAGGGGCAGAAAATGGATGTAAAACCAGGATGACCTGACTCCAATGCCCATTTGCTTTCTATTACAAAGAACCCTCATAAATTTTTACTTGGGTTTAATTTCTTGGGGGAAATGTTTCTGCTGACATGTAATAGTCAGCTGACATGTAATTTGGGCATCCCCCTTTTTCTTTTTGGACTGGAAAACTTGAAACCAAATTTATTGCCCAAGTATAATTGTCTAGCTCTGAAAGAATTTATCCCTTCCTTCTGTTGACATGGACTCTTATTTTCTGTGGCCTGGTTTTTATTTACTTTTTGTTTTAAACAGCATACTGTATTTCTTTGGGGTATGTCTTTTTGAAAACTGTCCAGGTTATCAGAAACAACTGGAAATGCAAACTTAAATATATGAGGAATGTAGGAGGTGGTAGGGGGTATAAAAAGGATAAACCTAGGTGTCTGAAATCTAGAAACATAAATTGAGGACAAAAACCTATACATATGAAAATGACAAGACAGTAAATAAATTCCAAGTGATAGAGATATGAATGAAAATACAAGAGAGTTCTGAAGAAAAGGAGACATTTCTAAATTGGAGGGTGATAAATTGAAATTCTAAAATTTGGGCTTAGAGTTCTAGCAAAAATGTGTGTCACAGTGGAATCCCAAAGCTGGAAGACTCTTGCTGCTCTAAGAAAGTTAAATGAATTATTTGCTTACTAATTTATTCAACAAACTTTACTTATCTCTCCTGTACTAGTGTCTGTGTATGTGCCAGGCAGTGAGTCCAACAGGCAAAGGTCTTTGCTCTTGTAGAATTTAAAGTCTAGTTTGTCAAGAAAAACTTTTTTAGTTCTACCATGTCATACTTCTAGGAGAAAACAAAGAGTAGGAGGTATTGATACAGAATAGTCTAGTCTGAACTTTAAGTGTTCATCCATTTGCCAGCCCATTTTATTAAAAAGCAAATTTTCAGTATATCATTCTAAGTTGTTATGGCTCCAGTTAGGGTCAACCCAGGTCAGTCACTACACTGAGTGAAAGATGTATTCATTTTAATGTCTTTCTTTTATTGGGGAAAATTAATCATTCAGCTTGAGTACGTTGAAACTGCACAAGAGACTATGTAAATCTTATTAAAAGGACACTAGGGTGATTTCTAGTGGTAAGCAACCCACCTCAGCGCTCTCTGCCAGCAACTTTGCTATTTGAATCATGGGATCTTTTTAAGGTCAGTGTGAATTAATGAGCAATTGTTTTCTCTTAGGGCTGTCAACTTTCTTAGGAGCTAATTCTTATTCCATCCATCATTTTGATTTCAGAGAATCAATTGGAATAACAATTGAATAACAACTGAAAATTTGGAAAGAGGAATTTTTACATTTGCCTCCAAAATCTTTTCCTTTATCCAGCAACAAAAAAGTGCACCTTTTCTGGGGGAAAAGTTCCATTATTCATTTTTGGAGTAATGAATATTTATTCTAGTATGCAACACAATCTAGTCCAGAGAGATGACACCAAGCTAAGAAGGGGAAGACCTGAGCTGCAGTCCAAACGACACCACTCAGTGAGTTTCAGTTTCTCATTTGTGATGTGGGGATGATATTCACAACAAAATAATATGAAAGCAAAGTACAAAACAATGTTTTAGAGTTTTTGCCTTGCTAGAATGCATCTACTCTTTTTCTAGTATCCAAAATTTCTTCTGAGAACTAGCCATTCCTCTATCTGGCACAGAGCATGTGACACAGACCTAGCAAATCAGAACACTAATTGACAATGCTTATAAAATAACCACAGAGATTTGGATCAGGGATGGTCAAATTATCCAAACTGGTTGAATCAGAAATGAATTCTGGGAATTATATGGGAGCTACTGGTGGTACTCTCTCTGTTCTCTTGAAATTAAACCCAGGAGGATGTGCGCCTGTAGCTAGTCTCTAAATAGTGGAGATTGAGAAGGACGTCCCTTCACAAAAAGGAGAATTGAGTGCTCAAGGTCATGGTGCCCTGATGGTGTGGTTCGAGGCCCTGGAACAGCCTAGGTCTAAAGGCCGTGCCATTCCTGAATTTTCACTTAGGTGAACTGATAAATCCCCCATTTGCACTAAAGCTGTTTGAATCAGATTATATCTTTTAAAAAACTGGTAAAACATATATGAACATTTCACTTATTAAGCCATTGAAAGGTAACTATTAATGGCATGACTGCTACCAATCTGGTAGTAAGGAAGAAATATGATAATACAGACTTTCTTATCTTACTAGGAAGAACACCACCAGATATTTTCAAACATTCAGAACAGAAGAGATAATACAGTCATCCACTGGTATTCATGGGGAACTGGTTTCAGCACCTGCTGCAGATACCAAAATCCACAGATGCTCAAGTCACATAGTTGGCTCTCCATATCTACAGGTTCTGCATCCATGGATTCAACCAACCAAAGATTGTAAATATAGTACTACATGATCCTGCAGATTGTTGAGTCCATGGATACAGAATCGGAGGATAAGGAGGGCAGACAGTAATCTATGAAATGTAAAAAGATGTTATTTGAAGAAAGAAAAAGGGAAAACACCATCATTAAAGACCAAAGGCTTTGCCTTAGTGACCTATTTTAAGTCTTTTAAGTTTTATTTTTGTAAGCATCATCATTTTCATTATATATTATTAGGTTTTTCATTAACTTAATTTTTTTCCAGTGTTTTTGAGATATAGTTGACATATAACATTGAGTAAGTTTAAGGTGTACAATGTGATGATTTTGATATACGTGTATATTGTGAGGTGATTACTGCAGCAGGGTTAGTTAACATCTCTGTCACATCACATAATTACAATCTCTTTTTTTTTTTTTAACATCTTTATTGGAGTATAATTGCTTTACAATGTTGTGTTTGTTTCTGCTGTATAACAAAGTGAACCAGCTATATGCATACATATATCCCCATATCCCCTCCCTCTTTCGTCTCCCTCCCACCCTCCCTATCCCTCCCCTCTAGGCGGTCACAAAGCACCAAGCTGATCTCCCTGTGCTATGCGGCTGCTTCCCACTACCTATCTATTTTACATCTGGTAGTGTGTATATGTCAATGCTACTCTCTCACTTTGCCCCAGCTTACCCTTCCCCCTCCCTGTGTCCTCAAGTCCATTCTCTACGTCTCTGTCTTTATTTCTGTCCTGCCCCTAGGTTCATCAGAGCCATTGCTTTTTTTAGATTCCATATATATGTGTTAGCATATGGTACTTGCTTTCCTCTTTCTGACTTACTTTACTCTGTATGACAGATTCTAGGTCCATCCACCTCACTACAAATAACTCAATTTCGTTTCTTTTTATGGCTGAGTAATATTCCATTGTATATATGGGCCACATCTTCTTTATCCATTCATCTGTCGATGGACACTTAGGTTGCTTTCATGTCCTGGCTATCGTAAATAGAGCTGCAATGAATATTGTGGTACACGACTCTTTTTGAATTATGGTTTTCTCAGGGTATATGCCCAGTAATGGGTGCTGGGTCATATGGTAGTTCTATTTTTAATATTTTTAAGGAACCTCCATACTATTCTCCATAGTAGCTGTATCAATTTACCTTCCCAACAACAGTGCAGGAGGGTTCCCTTTTCTCCACACCCTTTCCAGCACTTATTGTTTGTAGAGTTTTTGATGATGGCCATTCTGACTGGTGTGAGATGATACCTCATTGTAGTTTTGATTTGCATTTCTCTAATGATTAGTGATGTTGAGCATCCTTTCATGTGTTTGCTGGCAATCTGTATATCTTCTTTGGAGAAATGTCTATTTAGGTCTTCTGCCCATTTTTGGATTGGGTTGTTTGTTTTTTTGATATTGAGCTGCATGAGCTGCTTGTAAATTTTGGAGATTAATCCTTTGTCAGTTGCTTCATTTGCAAATATTTTGTCCCATTCTGAGGGTTGTCTTTTTGTCTTGTTTATGGTTTCCTTTGCTGTGTAAAAGCTTTGAGGTTTCATTAGGTCCCATTTGTTTATTTCTGTTTTTATTTCCATTTCTCTAAGAGGTGGGTCAAAAAGGATCTTGAGGTGATTTATGTCATAGCGTGTTCTGCCTCTATTTTCCTCTAAGAGTTTTATAGTGTCTGGCCTTACACTTAGGTCTTTAATCCATTTTGAGTTTAATTTTGTGTATGGTGTTAGGGAGTGTTCTAATTTCATTCTTTTACACGTAGTTGTCCAGTTTTCCCAGCACCACTTATTGAAGAGGCTGTCTTTTCTCCATTGTATATTCTTGCCTCCTTTATCAAAGATAAGGTGACCATAGGTGTGTGGGTTTATCTCTGGGCTTTCTATCCATTAATCCATTAGTTCTATTAATCTATATTTCTGTTTTTGTGCCAGTACCATACTGTCTTGATTACTGTAGCTTTCTAGTATAGTCTGAGGTCAGGGAGCCTGATTCCTCCAGCTCCATTTTTCTTTCTCAAGATTGCTTTTGTTATTTGGGGTCTTTTGTGTTTCCATACAAATTTTGAAATTCTTTGTTCTAGTTCTGTGAAAAATGCCACTGGTAGTTTGACAGGGTTGTCATTTTCACGATGTTGATTCTTCCAATCCAAGAACATGGTATATCTCTCCATCTGTTTGTATCATCCTTAATTTCTTTCATCAGTGTCTTATAGTTTTCTGCATACAGGTCTTTTGTCTCCTTAGGTAGGTTTATTCCTAGGCATTTTATTCTTCTTGTTGCAATGGTAAATGGGAGTGTTTCCTTAATTTCTCTTTCAGATTTTTCATCATTAGTGTATAGAAATGCAAGAGATTTCTGTGCCTTAATTTTGTATCCTGCCATTTTACCAAATTCATTGGTTAGCTCTAGTAGTTTTCTGGTAGCATCTTTAGGATTCTCTATGTATAGTATCATGTCATCTGCAAACAGTGACAGTTTTACTACTTTTCCAATTTGGATTCCTTTTATTTCGTTTTTTTCTCTGATTGATGTGGCTAAAACTTCCAAAACTATGTTGAATCATAGTGGTGAGAGTGGACAACCTTGTCTTGCTCCTGATCTTAGAGGAAATGGTTTCAATTTTTCACCATTGAGGATGATGTTGGCTATGGGTTTGTCATATATGGCCTTTATTGTGTTGAGGTAAGTTCCCTCTATGCCTACTTTCTGGAGGGTTTTTATCATAAATGGGTGTTGAATTTTGTCAAAAGCTTTCTCTGCATCTATTGAGATTATCATATGGTTTTTATCTTTCAATTTGTTAATATGGTATATCACATTGATTGATTTATTTATATTGAAGAATCCTTGCATTCCTGGGATAAGCCCCACTTGATCGTGGTGTATGATCCTTTTAATGTGCTGTTGGGTTCTGTTTGCTAGTATTTTGTTGAGGATCTTTGCATCTATGTTCATCAGTGATATTGGCCTGTAGTTTTCTTTCTTTGTGACTTTTTTGCCTGGTTTTGGTATCAGGGTGATGGTGGCCTCGTAGAGTGAGTTTGGGAGTGTTCCTCCCTCTGCTATATTTTGGAAGAGTTTGAGAAGGATAGGTGTTAGCTCTTCTCCAATTGTTTGATAGAATTCACCTGTGAAGCCATCTGGTCCTGGACTTTTGTTTGTTGGAAGATTTTTAATCACAGTCTCAATTTCAGTGCTTGTGATTTGTCTGTTTGTATTTTCTACTTCTTCCTGGTTCAGTCTCTGAAGGTTGTTTTTTCTAGGAATTTGTCTATTTCTTCCAGGTTGTCCATTTTATTGGCATATAGTTGCTTGTAGTAATTTCTCATGATCCTTTGTATTTCTGTGGTGTCAGTTGTTACTTCCCCTTTTTCATTTCTCATTCTATTGATTTGAGTCTTCTCCCTTTTTTTCTTGATGAGTCTGGCTAATGGATTATCAATTTTGTGTATCCTCTCAAAGAACCAGCTTTTAGTTTTATTGATCTTTGCAATCATTTCCTTCATTTCTTTTTCATTTCTGATCTGATTTTTATGATTTCTTTCCTTCTGCTAATTTTGGGTTTTTTTTTTCCTCTTCTTTCTCTAATTGCTTTAGGTGTAAGGTTAGGTTGTTTATTTGAGATGTTTCTTGTTTCTTGAGGTAGGGTTGTATTGCTATAAACTTCCCTCTTAGAACGGCTTTTGCTGCATCCCATAGGTTTTGGGTCATCATGTTTTCATTGTCATTTGTTTCTAGGTATTTTTTGATTTCCTCTTTGATTTCTTCAATGATCTCTTGGTTATTTGGTAATGTATTGTTTAGCCTCCATATGTTTGTATTTTTTACAGTTTTTTTCCTGTAATTGATATCTAGTCTCATAGCATTGCAGTCGGAAAAGATACTCAATACGATTTCAATTTTCTTAAATTTACCAAGACTTGATTTGTGACCCAAGATATGATCTGTCCTGGAGAATGTTCCATGAGCCCCTGAGAGGGAAGTGTATTCTGTTGTTTTTGGATGGAATGTCCTATAAATATCAATTAAGTCCATCTTGTTTAATGTGTCATTTAAAGCTTGTGCTTCCTAACTTATTTTCATTTTGGATGATCTGTCCATTGGTGAAAGTAGGGTGTTAAGGTCCCCTACTATGATTGTGTTACTGTTGACTTCCCCTTTTATGGCTGTTAGCAATTGCCTTATGTATTGAGTTGCTCCTATGTTGGGTGCATAAATATTTTCAATTGTTATATCTTCTTCTTGGATTGATCCCTTGATCATTATGTAGTTTCCTTCTCTGTCTCTTGTAGTAGTCTTTATTTTAAACTCTATTTCATCTGATATGAGAATTGCTACTCTAGCTTTCTTTTGATTTCCTTTTGCATAGAATATCTTTTTCCATCCCCTCACTTTCAGTCTGTATGTGTCCCTACATCTGAAGTGGGTCTCTTGTAGGCAGCATATTTATGGGTCTTGTCTTTGCATCCATTCAGCCAGTCTATGTATTTTGGTTGGAGCATTTAATCCATTTACATTTAAGATAATTCTTGATATGTTTGTTCCTATTACCATTTTCTTAATTGTTTTGGGTTTGTTATTGTAGGTCTTTTCCTTCTCTTGTGTTTCCTGCCTAGAGAATTTCCTTTAGCATTTGCTGTAAAGCTCATTTGGTGGTGCTGAATTCTCTTAGCTTTTGCTTGTCTGTAAAAGTTTTAATTTCTCTGTTGAATCTGAATTAGATTGTTGCTGGGTAGAGTAATCTTGGTTGTGGGTTTTCCCCTTTCATCACTTTAAATATGTTGTGCCACTCCCTTCTGGCTTGCAGAGTTTCTGCTGAAAGATCAGCTGTTAACCTTATGGGGATTCCCTTGTGTGTTATTTGTTGTTTTTCCCTTGCTGCTTTTAATATTTTTTCCTTGTATTTAATTTTTGATAGTTTGATTAATATGTGTCTTGGCATGTTTCTCCTTGGATTTATCCTATATGGGATTCTCTGCACTTCCTGGACTTGACTGACTATTTTCTTTTCCATATTAGGGAAGTTTTCAACAATAATCTCTTCAAATATTTTCTCAGTCTCTTTCTTTTTCTCTTCTACTTCTGGGACCCCTATAATTTGAATGTTGGTGCACTTAATGTTGTTCCACAGGTCTCTGAGACTGTTCTCTATTCTTTTCATTCTTTTTTTCTTTATTCTGCTCTGCGGTAGTTATTTCCACTATTTTATCTTCCAGGTCACCTATCCGTTCTTCTGCCTCAGTTATTCTGCTATTGATTCCTTCTAAACAATTTTTACTTTCATTTATTGTGTTGTTCTTCATTGTTTGTTTGCTCTTTAGTACTTCTAGGTCCTTGTTAAACGTTTCTTGCATTTTCTCCATTCATTTTCCAAGATTTTGGACATCTTTACTGTCATTACTCTGAATTCTTTTCCAGGTAGACTCCCTATTTCCTCTTCGTTTGTTTCATCTGGTGGGTTTTTACTTTGCTCCTTCATCTGCTGCATATTTCTCTGTCTTCTCGTTTTGCTTAACTTACTGTGTTTGGGGTCTCCTTTTCACAGGCTGCAGGTTTGTAGTTCCTGTTGTTTTTGGTGTCTGCCCCCAGTGGGTAAGGTTGGTTCAGTGAGTTGTGTAGGCTTCCTGGTGGAGGGGAATTGTACCTGTGTTCTGGTGGATTAGGCTTGATCTTGTCTTTCTGGTGGGCAGGGCCGCGTCTGGTGGTGTGTTTTGGGGTGTCTCTGAACTTATTATGATTTTAGGCAGCCTCTCTGCTAATGGGTGGTGTTGTGTTCCTGTCTTGCTAGTTGTTTGGCATGGGGTGTCCAGCACTGGAGCTTGCTAGTTCTTGAGTGGAGCTGGGACTTAGCGTTGAGACGGAGATCTCTGGGAGACCTCTGGCCGATTGATATTACGTGGTGCCAGGAGTCTGCTGGTAGTCCAATGTCCTGAACTTGGCTTTCCCACCTCAGAGGCTCAGCCCTGACACCTGGCCGGAGCACCAAAACCCTGTTAGCCCCACGGCTTAGAAGAAAAGGGAGAGAGATAAATAAATAAATAAATAAATAAATAAATAAATAAATAAATAAAATTAAATAAAACAAAATTAAATTAAAAAGTTATTAAAATTTAAAAAATTATTTTAAAGAAATTTAAAAAGTAATAAAAACGAAGAGAGCAACCAAACCAATAAACAAATCCACCAATGATAACAAGTGCTAAAAACTACACTAAGATTAACATAAAAATCAGAGACTAGTCAGTTGCATACAGCAAACCCCAAGTCTACTGTTACTTGCAAGGTCCATCACCTCAATTTTGGGATGATTCATTGTCTATTCAGGTATTCCACATATGCAGGGTACATCAAGTTGATTGTGGAGATTTAATCTGCTGCTCCTGAGGCTGCACAGAGAAATTTCCCTTTCTCTTCTTTGTTCGCACAGCTCCTGGGGTTCAGCTTTGGATTTGGTCCTGCCTCTGCATGTAGGTCGCCTTCTGGCGTCTGTTCTTCGCCCAGTCAGAAGGGGGTTAAAGGAGCGGCTGATTAGTGTGCTCTGGCTCACTCAGGCTGGGGGGCGGGAGGGGTACAGAATGTGGGGCGCGCCTGCAGCAGCAGAGGCCAACATGACATTGCAACAGCCTGAGGCACGACGTGTGTTCTCCCAGGGAAGTTGTCCCTGGATCACGGGACCCTGGCAGTGGCAGGCTGCACAGGCTTCTGGGAGGGGAGGTGTGGATAGTGACCTGTGCTTGCACACAGATTCTTGGTGGCTGCAGGAGCAGCCACGGCTCACACCCGTCTTTGAAGCTCGTTTAGGTACTGCCCTGAATCCCCTCTCCTCGTGCACCCTGAAGCAAAGGTCTCTTGCCTCTTAGGCGAATCCAGACTTTTTCCTGGACTCCCTCCGGCTAGCTGTGGTGCACTAGCCCCCTTCAAGCTGTGTTCACGCAGCCAATCCCAGTCCTCTCCCTGGGATCTGACCTCCGAAGCCCAAGCCTCAGCTCCCAGCCCCTACCCGCCCTGGTGGGTGAGCAGACAAGCCTCTCAGGCACCAGTCCTCTGTGTGGGAATCTCTCAACTTTTCCCTCTGCACCCCTGTTGCTGCACTCTCCTGCATGGCTCCGAAGCTTCCCCCCCACCCATCCCCCATTTCCACCAGGTGAGGGGCTTCCTAGTGTGTGGAAACTTTTCTTCCTCCCCATCTCCCTCCCAGAGGTGCCGGTTCCATCCCTATTCTTTTGTCTCTGTTTTTTCTTTTTTCTTTTGCCCTACCCAGGTACGTGGGGAGTTTTTTGCTTTTGAGGAAGTCTGAGGTCTTCTGCCAGTGTTCAGTAGGTGTTCTGTAGGAGTTGTTCCACATCTAGATATATTTTTGATGTATTTGTGGGGAGGAAGGTGATCTCCACGTCTTACTCCTCCACTATCTTGAAGGTCCTTCTCTTTGATATCTTTATTAGAGCACAATTCCCCTTATGTGGTTCTTATACCTGGCTTATTAGATTTATACCTAAGTATTTTATTTTTGGAAATGACACTGTGTTTAATTTCCACTTTTTCATTGTTAGCATATAAGAAAGTGATTGATATTTGTGTATCAACTTTACATTCTGCAAACTCGCTGTAATCACTTATTAGTTCCAGGAGATTTTTGTTGATTCTTTCAGATTTTCTACAAAGATGATCATGTCGTCTGCTAACAAAGGCAGTTTCATTTCTTCCTTCACAATCTGTATGCCTTTTATTTCCTTTTCTTGCCTTATTGCATTACCTAAGGTTTCCAGTACAATATTGAAAAGCACTGTTGACAGAGGACATCCTCGTCTTGCTCCTGATCTTAGTGAGAAAGTTTCCTGTTTCTTATCAATAAGTCTGATGTCAGCTATTGGTTTTTTATAGGTGTTCTTTATAAGTTGAGGAATTTCTCCTATATTCTTAATTCACTGAGGGTTTTATCATGAATGGGTGTTGGCTTTTGTCAAATACTTTTTCTGCGTCTATTGATATGACCATGTGATTTTTCTCTTTAGTCTGTTGATGTGATTGCATTAATTGATTTTTGAATGTTGAACCAAACTTGTATACCTGAGATAAATCCCACTTGGTCATGGTGTATAATTCTGTATATACATTGTTGGATTCAATTTGCTAATATCTGGTTAACAATTTTTACATCTATGTCTACAAGAGATATTGGTCTGTAGTTTCTTTTTTTGTAATGCCTTTGTCTGGTTTTAGTACTAGGGTAATGCTGGTCTCATAGAATGAGTTAGGAAGTATTCCATGTAGTTCTTCCTTCTGGAAGAAATTATAGATAATTGGTATGACTTCTTCCTTAAATGTTTGGTAGAATTCACCAGTGAGCCTGCCTAAGCCTGATGTTGTTTTGGAAAGCTATTAATTTATTAATTCAAATTCCTTAATAGATACAGGTCTATCAGATTCTCTATTTATTTTGTGTGAATTTTGGTAGATTGTGCCTTTCAAGGAATTGGTACATTTCATATAGGTTATCAGATCTGTAGGCATAATATTTCTTTATTATCTTTTTAATGTCTGTGAGATCTGTAGTAATGTCCCCACTTTTATCTTTTATATTAGTAATTTGTGTCATCTCTCTTTTTTTCTTAGATAGCCTGGCTGAGGCTTATTGATTTTATTGATCTTTTCAAGGAACCAGATTCTGCCTTTGTTGATCTATTATTATTTTTAATGTTTCTTGACTTTACTATGTGAAATGCCACCTGGTGGGCATGCATAAATTCTCACATTGTCATCATCCTAGGAATTTCCTGAAACTCTTGTATGATTTGAGGCCCCCCAAAATCACAAAGTTCATTCCTACATTTCTAACATCTAGATATGCATTCCAAGGAATAAATTTAGATTCACTTGGATCTTTTTTTACATCTCTGGGCTGTATGATTTGGAATATACCTTACAATGTTAAGCATTTTCCTGAGGTACTAATAGACAGATATCTTGTAGGCAAGTCAAATTTGAAGGACATTTCATATTATCTCCCCAGCTACTAGTAGTAGTGTGAACACCCAACTAGTTTTTTATTTTAGTAGCTTCAGCACCATCCATCCACCTGTCCACCCATCCACCCATCCAACAATACATTCATATATGGATTTAACACATATTTATCAAATATCTACTGTGTGCCAGGCACAGTGCTAAGCATTAAGGGTTTAGTACTGAGCAACATACACATAGTTCTTTGCTATCATGGAGCTTGCATTCTTTTATCCTCATCACATGCTCACCTGCCCTGATTCCCATCCCCCATCCAAACTTATAATAAATTTCCAATCTTCCAATACTTCTACTCCAGAATTATTATTATGTCAGTCTCTCTGTTTATCTATGGTTCCTGCCTCACATCACTTCATTGCTCCTATTATGCTGCAATGCCTGATCTCCCTGCTACAAAAGTGGCTTCACCATAGTCCATCTTCCACACAGTACTAGCAAAGTCATCTTGGAAGAAAATCTGATCATCAATGTTAGCATCACTGTGAGTGGGACAAACAGATATTAAGTGCTTCTCAATGGGATGCAATATAAATTATGTAATACCTCCTATGAAGTACTCTTGCCTTAAAAAAAATAATTGAGGGTGAATGTAACTAGGCCTTTCAGAGTAAACTGCCAGTTATAGAAAACAGGAAAAATGTAAAAAAAAAAAAAAAAAAAAGGTTAAATTATACCAACAAGGAAGCAAACAGATAGATGCAATGTGTGGGACAGACTCCAGAACATACCAGGTTTCTTCAGTAAGTCAATGGCATGGGGATAAAAGAGGGTGGGATGAAGAGGAAGTGCTCTAAATTAAGATTTTTAAGAATCATTGCAACTTAGGGCAACATGGGAAATTAATTGAGCAAACCTACTATAAAAAAGATATTTATGAGATAATTCACAACATTTCAGTCCACAATGATTAAATTATGCCAATGCAATATTATTAATTTAGTTAGATGTGAAAGTGGATTGTGGTTTGATAAGAACATATCCGCATGTAGAGATGTAGGGGTGAAATGAAATCAGGTGGGAAGTTTACTTTAAAATCCTTCATTTAAGTAAAATAAAGCAAAAGTGGAAAATACTTGACAATTTCTGAGTGGTTGATATGCATATGGTGATTTGCATCTTATTCTTTTGTGTGTGTATAAGTTTTCATAGTAAAATTTAAAAAATAATCCAACCATGGAACTCCTTTTAAAAAAAATCTGCTAATTCTCTGATAGCTAAAGAACAAAATCTGAACTCATGAGCTTGCCATACAGGTCCCTTTATATACTGAACCCAAAATAGTTTTCAACCTACTTCTGCATTCTCTATAATTCTGCCTTGCATAACTCCCTTTTTTCTGAGCCTGTCATGACCTTTCATGACTCCAAATCTTTGTGGATCCCATTCCCACTATCCAGAATTTCCTTGCTGTCCTTCTCACATAGCAAATTACTCATCCCCAAGACCCTACACAATATGTTTTCCGTTGAGATCAGGAGTTCAGTCAGAATTAGTCTTTCTCTCCCAGTTTCCCCTTTATCCACGACTCTCTTACAGCTCTTACTACATTCTGTTGTAATTACTAAGCCAATGTCTCTATATCTCTGTATTCCCAGCATCACCATAGTGCCCAGGAAACAAGGGGTGCTTGATAAGTGCCTATCAAATGAATGTAATGCTTGCAGAGTCAGTTCTTTCTTTGTGAATGTCCTCCTGATGACCTAAAGAGAGCGAATACAGAAGCAGCATTTTTCTGTCTTACAGCATTTTTCTCCTGTGTTGTAAATCTTTCCAGAAATTTAACTTCTCTACCATGGAAAGGCAATCACAATTCTAAACTTCCAGGCTACAGAAATATGTTAATATTTCAATTGTAAACAACACCAACAAATTGACTCTGTCATTAGGATTTAATGATTTTCAGACTAGCTGGGATTTATCTTTAGAAAAACACTGAGATTTAATTTCTTTAATGAATTTTTCTTCCTGACCCAGCAATACCTAATTTCTACTTAATTGCTTTCTGTTGACATTTGGTTTAGTTCTTTGGGTTCCTCCCCAGAATGTACCTTCATGGAGGCTGCTGCCAGACTATTTGGCTGCAATGCATTATTTTTCCTTATATTCTTGAATTAAGAGGTATGAAACCATGTGCTTTCCTCTTGTTTTTTTTCACTTTGGGGTACCTTGTATGTTATCACTCTAACGGGAATTTCAAGTTTTCTGAATGCTTTTAAGTCAAGCCATTTTTTGCTAAGGTATTGATAGTTGTAACCCATAAGACTTTGAATGTGTGTGTGCATTCTCCAGATGAGTGAATCGCCTCTTCAGTATGGTGATAGGATATTTTAAAGCTCCTACAGCAAAGATAAGAAAAGCTTGGTTAATGGATGGAAGTGTACAATATGGTATATCCATACCATGAGGTATTATTCAGCAATGAAAAGGAATGAAGTACTGATACACGCTATGTTGATGAACCTTGAAAACATTGTGCTGAGAGGAGATAGTCCCAAAAGACCATATATTTTATTGTTCCATTTATAGAAAGTGTCCAGACTAGGCAAATCTATAGAGACGAGAAGATGAGTAGTTGCCTAGGGCTGGGAGGGTTGGAGGGAAATGGGGGAGACTGCTAATGGGTGTAGGGTTTCTTTGTGAAGTGATGAAAATGCTCTGGAATTAGGTAGCAGTGATGGCTCCACAACTTTGGGAACATACTAAAAATCATTGAATTGTAAACTTATTGTATATAAGTTATATCTCAATAAAGCTGTTACTTTTCTTTAAAACTTAGGCATGAGAATTGGATACATTATTTTTTAGGGTAATGCTGGCTGGTTTAACAAAAACACTCAAACATTATGGTGGCTTCACATTAGCAAATTTGTTTTCTCATTCCCATACGGGTATTCCTGGTAGCCAAAGAGTCTCCCATGCATTCACTCAGAGACCTAAGTTCTTTCCATCTTATGTCTCTAGGTCTTCAGAGTCCTCTGTATGCAGCTGGTAGATAAGGAAAGGGAGCAGACAGAGGCACATCCATTTCTCTGCCCTCTCAGCTTGGGAGTACCCAGTATCACTTCCACTCAAGTTTCATTGTGTCACATAGCACATCTAATTGCAAGGGACTCTTGGAAATGTAACTCAGTTGTGGTCCAGGAAGAAGAGGAAACTGGATAGCAAATGGCTATCCAGTCTCTGATGTGGTTTTCCCACCCTGCCCACGTCTCTCCATCCTCTCTCCCTTTTCCCCCCTTCCCAACTTATGTGTGCTTATCTCCAATTCTTTCTCATATTTTACTCATCACCTAATACAATTCTGTATTATATACATTTTCAGTCTTTAATTAGGCACATATAGTGTACATCTATGGAAACAATTATATTGTTTTTAATTCTTTAAGTGGAAGGAGAGTATGGTTTGCTTCATATGCAGCACACGGGGAGTTGTCACCTTGTCCTTTCGCTCCTTAATTTATAGTCTTTGTCATCAACGTCTTTTCTTTAACAAATCTATTCTTAGTACTCCCCATTTAGAGTGTTCAGTGGCTCCCCATTGCTTACAGATATAGTTTTCAAATACCAGGCTGTAGACTGCTGCTAATCCATGGTGAAGTGATCACAATAAAGACAATGTTGTCTATGTGTGTGTGTGTGTGTGTGTGTGTGTGTGTGTATGTGTGTGTTTAAGGTTGCCAACAGCCCTTGTTAAAGAAATGTATTTAGAGATTACGTCCTTCCAATCTCTGGGGTATGAAAATTTTTTCTTTCGTGAAGCCATGGTGTTGTTTATTTTAAATGTCTTTCCATTCTAAAATAGATTTAACCTTATACTTTTTGTCAAAATGTGGGCAAACATGTACTTTGAGAGCCATAGAGCTTTTTAAAAAGATGTCTTTTGAGAGAAAAGTTTATCATGTTGCCACTCACAGAACACTTGGAAGGTACATCCTCTCTGTAGTCCTGATCACATGATGTGTAGTTTTGACCTTCTGCTTAGAAAGCTCATGTCTGTGTATGGTTCATGGGGATAAGAGTGAAGAATCTTCCGGGAATTTAGGGAGTGTTGTAAAGACGGTGAGAGGGCTTGTACTAGGTCATGTGTGAATTTCCTGTAAGATTGATAGTGATGGAAGAACAGCCCACGGTCTTAACTATTGTCTGCAGAGGAGGAAAAACTTCCTTCTACCCCTTTAGGTCCTGTGGCTGGCCTAAGAATTAAACTGACATGAGGCAGATTAAGAGGAGAAAAGCATAAAAATTTATTTAATATTTTTACATGTACACAAGGGCCTTCAGAAGGAAAATGAAGACCCGAAGAAGCTGTTAGGCCCCAAAGCTTATAAACCTTTTTACACAGAGAACAATAAATTGTGAGGATATGACGAGACAAAAGGGCTTGGGCTAGGAGGAGTAAACTGTGAGACAGTGACTAGGAAATATATGGAGGAAACTATGTAAGATAAGGGTGATTTTAGTAGGTTTGTTTGTACAGGTCCATTTTGGAGTCAGCTCGCAGCATCTGGTGATAAGAATGTTCTTCTCTCCCTGGTACAGGGAGTGCACCTTTCTCATGGGAAATTTTTCGACCTGCTTTTAGGTAGAAAGGGAGAAGTCAGAGACCCCTTCCTGCGTCTGCTCTTTCTCAAGTGCCTTCAGCTCAAAATAATCAAAATGCCAAAGCAACATATTTTGGGTGGCACATTCTGAACCCTTCAAGTCCATAATGTGCATTTAAAGCACCCCATTTCACTTGACCAACTTTCTCATTCTTAGATTCAAGTTGACCTTACATTTACTTGGAGATCCACCCTCAAACTTTCTCTGCTTGCTGTTGTTTAGAAATGAGCCGCTTAAAAATAACAGTCCAAAACCTCAAAACTGGACGCAAGTAGCCATAGTACAAATTTAGTAAATGTCTATTCTCTCAAACCCGTGTGTCTGAGACATCCTGCACATGGCTCAAGGTGGGTCCTCATGCAAGTCATGCCAGGCCTTTTCACCAATAGAAAAGTGGAAAAGGGGGCCAGTCTGATTCCTAATGTCTCTTCATTTCGAACGCTGCAGAAACTGAATGATTCATGCTTGGTACATATGTACTCGGTGGTAAAACCATATCAAGGGCTTTATTTTCTATCTGTGGTTAGATTTTGACAAACTTCAAAGTGAATAAAATATGTGTTGTGTGTTCATAGCTTAAAGGGAAACCACCTGTCATCTGGGTGTCTTGGAAAGAAAACTAGAGACAGAGTTTGCCTTTGTTATCAGTTGGCCTCCAAATGGATCCAGGCTTCCCCTGACAGTGGCAGCTTTGTCCTTACACCAGGAGCAATGTGCAACTTATTTGACTTCAGAACTTTTCTTCCTGGGAACATGTGGACACTGGAGCTGGGAGTGAAGGTGCAAAAGTCCAGGGGGAATCAGTATTGATTCATGTATTGCAGCAAGAGGTCAAAAAACGAGAATGGATGGTAACAATATGGAGATGGGACCTGGGACTGGGTCATCCTGGAGTCATAAAGATAGTTACTGTTTTCAAGTTGTTAACAAGGAAGGAGTACTATATTAGCATTAACATCTTTCTTCTTGAAAAGGAGGTGCTAATGGAGAATGTATCAATTCGGAATCACTGGAGATGAGTAAGAAGGAGAAAACCCTCTGTTAGGTAAACTGAAATAATTGTAACCGAATTGCTTCCCACTGCTGAACCTAAGTGGTTAATCCCATTATGATGTGGGCTAGGAGCCTGGGTTTCTGGAGTCAGTGAACGGGGTTCAGTCTTTTTTTTTTTTTTTTTTTTAATTCAGCCACTTTAAAAAGCTTTATGAATCTATGCAAGTATTTACTTTTGCAAACCTCAGTGTCCTTATCTGTAAAATAGAGGTGAGAATATAAGGTCATGGTAAAGATGTAAAGAGATAATGATCCCAACGCACATGGTAAGCACTCAAGGAACTGATAGCTAATTTTATTACTACACCGAACTTTAATACACATCCCGAGATCTCCTGGACCAACCTCTTCTGTCTTTACTAGTTTAGCTCCAAAAATCCATCTCTCTAAATTTTCTGAAACTTATCTGTGGTCTTGTTTCTCATCTTCTCTCCTCCCCTTCCTCTCCTCCTTTTTTCTCATCCGTCTTCTCAGAGTTGGTAGGGATGGGCAGTGGTATACGCCAAACTGCTCTTGAAAGAGTAGCCATGCGTCACCTGAAGTCTGGGCTCTGGGAGTTCTCTTTCAGTGATTACAGAGCGGACAAGGGCAGCGACTGTCTCATTTTCCCTCCCACCTCCTTCCCAGGCTGACCGGCTGCCTGTTCAGGGCTGCAGCATCAGCGGGGTCGTGCCTGGGGCTTGGAGTGCAGCTGCAGCAGTTAGAGTTGAAGAAGCTCTGTCTTATTTTTTGGGAAGGGTAACTGTCAGGGCGTAGGGACCTGAATAACTACTGAACTGCTGTGCACTAGCAGGGGAGGTTTTCTCCCAGATAAAGCTCACGCTGCTACTGGTACCACCTTCCTCCAATCTCTGCTTATTAAATGTGTTTTCCATTCTTCAAAGTCCATTTCAAACATCAATTCCTCCATAAAGTCCTTTCTTGGCCTCTCCTCTCCCTTTCCCTCTCAGCTCAGAGCACGTGTTTACAGCAGAGGTTTACACTTGCGAGTATCCTTGGCTAATCTGGTGACGCAGTCCAGCATCTCCTCACGTAAAGGAACCCCTTAGAGAACGCTTCTCATTCATAGACTGACCCTGAACAATTTATTTTAATCTACGTGTATCTTGGTTTGATAACCATTCTCTACTTTGAATTCACTCTATCCCTGATGCTTAAATTAGCTAATTAATTTGATGGCCCCTGGCTTCTGATTCTGACCATGAGGGAAGCTGGTCACAGTGAAGTAAACAGAGGAGAGAGGTTACGAGGCTATTTTAACTGATGGGTGTTACCTTCCCTCATTTTTACTGTAGTGACAGTTGTACTTGTTTCTCTTTCGTAAGCAAGATTCCAGGGACTTGTTTTTCTACATAAAATCAGGCTTTGAACATAGCAGGTGCTCAAATAATTAATAATTTGAATCTGATGAGCTAATTTACTTAGCAATCTAGAAAAATGGTATGAATCCAGTCCTCTGTATGTGTGTGTGTTGCATGCTGAGAGAGAAAAGACAGAAAGGAGGAATAGGAAGGACACAGTGACAGCAGGCTCAATCCTAGATTACATTTTGAATTTTTTTCTTTATTTCTTTTGCATTTTCCCTTCCTATATGAAGTCAAGATTCAAGAACAGATGATTTTTACCTTCAAGTTTGATTTCTAGGAATTATTCTCCTATTAAGATCTACTCTAACCAAAATATCACATTGTCCTTTATAAATTAGTATGACTTTTTCAAGATCTTATGTCTTGCAGAGACATTTATATTTTTATCTTTCTCCATTATCAGATTTAAGTTCCTGCTATGTACTTATGTTGAGCCGGGGTTGGAGAATATCCAGTGCCATGGAACAATAGTTCTCCAATCTGGCTGACCGCCTGAGTCACATGAGAGCTCCTATTCCTGAGCCCATCCCCGGAGTTCTGAGTCAGGATATCTGGGATGGGTCAGGTGCTGGGAATGTGTATCTTTAAAAAGCTTCCCAAAGGCAGCAAGGAACAAATGATGTGGGAACCACTGAGGTAAAAAGATTGGGTCCTGCCCAGTAGACATAAGAAAACACAGTCACAAACTTTGATTATGTTATGAAATATATAATTTACATGTTTAAAGCACTTTACCATTTGTGAGGCATCTTATAAAGTGCTCTCATATACTTCATACTTTCTGAAACATTGGTAAAGCAGTTGTTTTTATTCTATTTTTTTAAATGGGTATTGAGAGAAAGACATCAACTGACTTGCCTAGAAACCCAAAGTCCTGGCCAAGCCCAGATTCAAACACTGCATATCTCATGCCCTTTACTCAACATATGAATTCAGTGGTCCAAGGAATTTGTTCATGGTGAATGAATATCTAGCACAGCAAGCAGAGAGAATTTGGGGGGCATCTACAAGTGACACTGACGATCCAGAGACACATCAGTAAAAGCATGCGGTTTCGGGATAAAAATCTAATGAAAGAAAAAGAGCAGAACTTTTCTCTCTCCCTCTTTAAATAGTCCAGCGTGTGTGGTCTCACTTTTGTCTATTTTGGGGTTCCTAAAATTGTACACATGTTTACTTGTAGGATTAACCAAGCTTCGTTGTTGCTGTGTACTGTCATTCTCTTTACAGAAGGTAAAGTGAAGACAACATTATATTGTAAATCAACTATACTTCAGTTAATAGTGTTTAAAAGAACAGTCTATAAAAGAAAAAAATCAATAAACTGAATTTTATAGGCCAAAAAGAGAGAGAGAAGCCGTGACTACCCTGTCTTCCCACTATGCCTGTACCCGATATGCCCTTTCTCAAGGCTACCTGTGCTTAGCTTCACACATTTTTCACTAGCCCTGCCCTTTATGTCAGAGTCCCTGGGGACATCCATTGAGGTATAAGATAATAGACATAAGATGGTGGACATGGGGCTGTCCAATGTCAGAGTTTTTGTAAGGTTTTATAAAATGATAGACAGCCATTTCACAGAATAGAAAAAGAGATCAATATGGAATTAGAGCAGAAATATAGGATAGAAAAGAGATCCAAATGGGATAAAGGAAGAAGGCAGACGTCCTGTGAGAAGAACTTTAAAGCTATGTAGACAGACCATGGTTCTCAAATCCTGTGCACGTGACAAGGGACCTGTAGAATAAAGTGCACGTCTCAGAGGCTCTTCATTCGTTGGGCCCTGCTGACCTCCCCAGTCTCACACCTTCTGTTCCAGGCCTACCAGACTACCCGTGGTTCTCACAACATTCTTGCTTTCTCATCTGCTTTTGCCTTGGCTCACAGCGCCCATTCTGATGAAAATAAAAATCATCTGTCCATGTTCCTGGGCCATATTTCCCTAACGTTATAACACCTATTCACAATCGGGTTCAAATGTTATTTTTTCCCACAAAGCCTTTTTGGGCAACACCCTCACCCAAATGCAACTGGCCATTCTCTCCTCTTCCCCATCATAGTAAATGTGGACCTTGTTCTTTCAGTTGCTCTCACCAAAAATCTTGAGTCACACCTGAATCCTCTGCTTCTCACATACTACATCCAATCAACTAACTATCTTATTATCTCTACTGTCAGAATATGTCCCAAATACAATCACTCCTCACCATCTGCAAAGGTTTCACCTTGATCTAAGCCACAGTCAGCCTCAGATGCTTTATTTTAATAGCCTCCTGATTATCGTTTCTGTTTTCATCTTAGCCCCATTTCTATCTATTCTCTACATGACAGTGAGAGCAAATCCTTTAAAAATGTAAGGTTGGTCATATCACAACTCTTTAATACACTTGAATGCTTTCCATTTTACTCAGAGAAAGAGCCAAACCCCTAACAGTGCCTGCAAGACCCTGTGTAACCTAGAGCTCCACCATCTCTCCTACCTCTTTCCACCACATTAGAGTCCTTGTTGTCTCCTGTACCTTCAAGCATGCTCCTGCCTCAGGATCTTTGCACTTGCTCTGCTTTGCCTGGAACCCTCATCCCCCGATAACCACAAGGTATATATATTCCTTTACTTCCTTTAGGTCTTTGCTCAGATAGCACCTAGCCAGAGAGGCCTCTCTTGAGCATACCACATGAAATAGGAACCATGACCTCAAAATTCCCTACCACCTGAACCTGTCTTTTTCTTATGCATAGCATTTCTCTCCACCTGACACAAGATACATTATTTATTTGTTCATCATCTATCTTTCCATATACAGCAGTAATTTTTTGTTGTTGTTGTTACTGTGTCTTCAACATTTAGTATAGTGCTTGGTACATGTCTTTTGATCTGCCAACTGTGACCTGGAGAAAAGCCATCATAGATACCAAAGCTTAAAAAAAGGTATGGAAAAAATTGGAGAAATTTTATTTTGTAACTTTTTTCTTGACACAATTACTTGTTTTATTAGTGGGCAAAAACTCAAGACCTTCTCACTCTAAGATGTGAGAGTAAATAATGAAACCTCATTATTACTTTAGACTAACAAAGCCCAATCTGTTTAAACTGCCAGTTTGTTCATTTAAGGCAGTGTAGTACAGTGGTTTAAGGGTCAAGGCTCTGGAGTCAGGCTGTGTATTTTCAAATTCTACCTTGAACATTTTCTAGTTGTGTGACCCTGGAAAAGTACTTATCATCTCTGGTCCTTGTATATAAATGGGGTTAGTAAAATATCACTTCATCATGTTCATGAGAGGATTTAATGGCATATATTCATAAAACTCTTAAAATAGTGCCTTATAAACAGGAAAACCTTGATCTTAGCTATTGTTATTATTATTCCAGAATATAGTTTTTATTACTTTTAATTGCACATAATAACTGTCAACAGGGTATTTCCTAGTAGGCCCTGCCAGTCTTGACTCAAAGAATAAATAAAAACTATTAATGATGAACATCTATTTCTATAAAAGTAGTTCATCTATTAGGACCCATACATTTTCCTAAGTTTAAAATGCTTTGCCTGGCACATCCTCAGCCTAGCCCAAACCAAGTTATTTTACATTCTTCATGAGAAAACTCCAAGTTAGTGGAGTTTCATTTTGTGCTCCCCACTAAAGACTGAAGAATGATTGTCTTAGTAACAACACGGCATCAGACGTAAGTTTGGTCCTGAGTTAACACTTTAACATTAAAATAGGAAGACTGGAGACTTTTACCCAATTTTACTTCATCAAATGAAGAAAGACACAAGATGTTCATTAGAGACAAGCAAGTAGATTATAATTTGGTTAATCCTTCTGTAGTGTAATCTAATTTACCTCACAAAGTATCCATTGCCCGCATACCACCTGAGGGTCCTTGTGAGATCACAAGAGATAATCCCTCATTCTGTGTGTGAAATGCTTGACATGGGACCTGATAACCAGTGTGTATCTCAATGGGCTGCAGCATTCCCATTAACCAGTGTCTTACTAGAAACAAGGCCAGGTCACCAACTACTTTGCCATCATAATTATACAAAAAGAAAAAGAGAGACATTGAAGTATAGCCCAGAGAGCAAGGTGATGGATTCTGAATCTCACCTCACAGAAAGAAGAGACAGTCTATTTAGTGGTGACAACAGGACTGGAATCCCTGTTTCCCCAAGTCCATTCAGTGCTCCTTCCATGCTGCTGTGCTCATAGGGCAGGTAAAGGAGGTTATGAGTTATCTAGAAATCTGGGAAAAGGTCATCTTGATTTTAAAAAGGCTCATAAATTCTGAATGAGAGTAAGTGAACTCGAAGTAACAGGATGGATAATATAAAACACCACTTATTGTGAAACGTTGCCTTTGAAAATGAATGGCTTTGCTCTGAGGTATTTTTTCTCAGGGGAAGTGGCCAGATGAGCTGGCAAGTGAAGATAGCAGGACTTTCCTGTCCAGCATCCCTTGCAGGCATACTTTGTGTGAAACCAGGTCAGGTCCCAGGCCTACAAATATGAACGGAGAGTCATTGTTCTGTGGGAGATCTGGGGAAAGGCAGTTACCTCTGAGTCTTTGATTAAATGAGGGGAAAACACACTTCACAGACTGAGCACGAGTTTTTGTTGTTTTTCTTTTTTTTGAAGGGCTTTGCCAATTTATATTAGTGGAAAAGCAGTTAATTCTTTCCAATCAAAAACATAGGAAGCAATTAGAGTTATTGTCGCATAAAATAAGCTAAAAAGATGATCAACTTTGAGTAACCTAAGATTATGTTAAAATAATTTAGCCCCCAGATCTCATTCTTAAACCATCAGGTCTTTGTTTACCTTAATAGAGTGACAACCACCTGTACTATGCTAGAAAAAATGACTTTTAACCTATAGGCACATCTTACTTTAAAGTAAGCCCAACTTAAATTCAGACTTATGAAAAAATATAGATAGGGAGTGATTTTATTTTACGTACCTTTATAAAATTCTCTAATATATCAAGTCTCTGATGTGTTTGACATCCATTGGTTTGTAAATATCTGAATTACACATGGCTTTTTACACCCTGCCTACAAAATGGTTCTCAAGGAGAGGGTGAGACAGGTATGCCTATAAGTATTTTGAATTATATACGGTTTTTCAAATAAAACATCCAGCTATAATGGGATGCCAGAAAAGTCTAAGTGGTTTGGATGAGACCTGAAGATGAATTTGTTCAAGAGATGACTCATCAGCTCTGGAAAGCAGCAGAAAAGTTGGGAGGATTCTCAAAGTGTGGTCCATGAACTACTTGCACTAGAAGCCCCTAAAGTGCTTATTCTAAATTCAGATTAACCCCATTCTACTGAATCTCAGGGAGCGGGCCTCAATGATTGCATTGAATGAGTTCCTTAGTTTGTTCTGATGCACCCTAAAGGTTGTCAACCATTGGGACTGACTATTCGCTTAGAGGCTGGGTTTCACCTTTGTAGAAATTGATGATCCTAATTTTTAATTTAAAATAAAAATCCAAGCTCCTCAGTTTGTGATTAAATACATATAAAGCATAATTCTCTGAGCCCAAACACCCTTTCATTAGGTGAACTAAAGAGCAAACCCCATGCTGTTTCAGCCTCATTTTGTTTTACATCCTTGCTTAAGACCTCCTGTTTCCAACCAAGCAGAGATTAGTGGTGTCTTTTTCTTCTGCATATTCCTTTGTCACATGGTGTTAACATTTGTTTTCATGGCCAGCTCCTGTCTGCCTCACTACAATCCCCATGAAAGAAAAGAAATGATTGCTAGGAGATCATCTTTTATTACCACTAACTAAAGGTAAATGGAATCACTGCATAGGTATGTGTCCCCTTGAAGCATTCAAGTACGATAGTAAAATAATATGCAAGTCCTATCGCTCATACCCCAGGTTGACCCTGACTCACTGTACAGCCTCTTAGAAGGCACTTACCCTCTCTCTCCTTTGGTGCCTTCACCTGCAAAATGTGAAAAGGTTAGAATCTACCCTACTTCATTGAACTGTTGAAGAGAAAGTGAAGCAGTGGTGTTTTGATGTGGTGTTTTATGTTTTCTTCATTTATGAAGGACAGATTTATTAATATGCAGGGTTTGTCAATATTTGAGGCCAAGTGATCCAAGGCAGAGATATATTCAGTCTAATAATATATGGTAATTTGATTTTTACCATAAAAGAAAAGAAAGAATTATCAATTAAACAGAGTTAATTTTTCACTCTTTCTAGTGGATCTTCCTTCCTGTATTTTCCATTTCACTTGAAATCTGTGATCTAGAAAGATCTAAGTGCAATTAAGAGTGCAAATAACCTTCACAATGTCCCATTCTCATTCTTCATTCTTAACTCCCTTCTGATTTCATATTTAATCTGTGTTTTATTCTTTGCAGACCATTAGCAATAGATTCTCCGTTGAACATTTTCTCAGAAGTAACCAAAACACTATTATTATCAAATGTTCTTTAAGTTTGTAAAATAAGGGAATTATACTGCCTCCCAGGTTCTGGCAGTTAAAAGAGTAAAATTGGTAGAAATGCAATGAAAAAAAGAAAAAAATGCTTCTATCTAACACAAGAAACGGAAGCAGGACCCTTATCTTCTTTATTTTTTTCCCAGCAATGAAACACAGGCCTGCTTTAATCAATAGGAACTCATGTCTTATGTTTTATTTAGCATCTAAATATGTCATCATTAGTTTTCTTCATTTAGATTCCCAGTACCTACATGGTAACTTGAGGATAAAGAGAAGGTGAAGGGTTCAGGGATTTCTCATGACTGGAAGGAAACAGAATAAATTTATTTAGTGTTTGCTGAAGAGGCTAAGACATGCCTATTTTAGACTTTGTTTTCTTAAATCATTTGGACATAAAAAATATCCTGTGTCGTTAACCCCAGTTTCTCTTCTTTTCTTAAAACAAAACATAAATTCCCTAAACATTGGGCTAGAAGGTCAGGAGTCCTTAAAGCAAATTCAAACTGTTGGCCTTTTTAGCCCATGAATTTTACAAAGATGAGTTTTCCCAGGAGATCTTGAGCTTGTGATGGGAATTTATGCCTCCCCACCTAGCGTCCAAAGGATACCTGTGGTGAAAATTCAGAAACCCATGGAAATCACTCTCCTGATGCTACATTTCTTATGTTTAATGACTCTAAACCCTGAAGACTCAACAGGTGAGGGTGTTTGACAACATATTCCTAAAACATTACCTGTAAGTGAAGACTTTTTAAAGGAATCATCTTAAGAAGTCATGGAAACTGTGGGTTATTTAAACTCTCCTCTGGATATAAAAATTCCACATCTCCTTCTGAATATCTTCTTCTGAATATCAAGGACTGGCCTACCCAGTCCTTCTGGCCTTGCCTAAGTCTCATCTCATCTATATGTCTCATAAAATTTCTATTGTGCTTATAGACAGAAACACACAGTTGCCACACGATGATATAATGCTGTGTATTCTCTTTTTGTTTCTTGTGTGTTTTACCTCCCCATCGAGTTTTTAAATTACTTGAGGACAGAGATTAGATTAAGATCTCAAGAGACCCTAGGTACTGAAAAAAATTTTCGCATCTCCTCCACTACCACATCTAATTCAAAATAAAAATGGTGTTATTCAGTCAAATAAGGATAAGAAAGTCTAGCAAATTTCAGAATTTTCTATACTTGTTTTGGGAAATGTTATTCTTTAATATTTTTTCCTGTTTTTGGCACACTAAGCAAATGCATAGATGGCCTCTTGAGTAATCCTAATCTGTTTGAAGATAAAAATAAATATTATCCTCCTTGTATGTTCCTAAGAATAATTGGATTCTGTCAACATCTGTTAGTTTGATTAACAGAGTCCTGTAGTAAATCTCTATAAAATTGGAGGACACATTAGAAAATAATTTTCTTCTGAATTATTGGCTTTAAGTGTATGTTCTATATATATGAGTTTTTTTAAAATAAGGGACACATTCTATTTCTGTAGCTCAGACGTCCTCCTTTTCAAACTGCCCCAACAGAAAAATCTACTCTTATCAATGCTTCTGCATTAATGAGCAATGTAAAATTTGCTGAATATTGTTTAGAGGTGATAAAGGCATTTTAATATCATGCACCTGCAGTAAACTTGAAATCTTTGGTGTTCATTGATTTTTCTCTAAAGTTGAGCATTGGCTACGCTACTTCAGGGAGGGAGAAGAGGTCTCTGACCCTTCTCTCTATCCTACACCCTCACTCCACATTCCAGATTTAGGACCAAAGTCCAAAGCATCTTATCAAGCCATTTCCCAGACGATGCTAGATTTCTTCTTTCGGGGAATCTTGACCCAATTGTTAAACAATAAAATTTTCTCAGATAATTTTACCTCATTTAAGCCAAGAATATGATTCTTAGGCTCAAAATAGCCTGTGAGAATGATCATATCTGGGTGAAGGACACTTTCTCCTTGACCTCCATTTTGAAAAAGTCCCTTCCTTTGCCAGTTGTGTTCACTTTTTTCCTTCTAATAGACTTTTTTAAGAGAAGTTTTAGGTCCGCTGAAGAATTGAGTGGAAAGCACAGAGAATTTACATATCCTCCAAACCTGCACACACGTATAACCTCCCCACTATCAACATCCCCCAGCAGAGTGGTACATTTGTTATAAATGATGAACCCACGTTGACATATCATCACCAAAGTCCACAGTTTACATTATGGATCATTCTTAGTGTTGTATACTCTATGAATCTGGACAAGTGTGTAATGACATGGATCTACCATTGTAGTCTCATACAGAATAGTTCCACTGTCCTAAAAATCCTCTGGGTTCAGCCTTTTCACCCCTCTAACCTCCACGAACCCTGGAAACCACTAATCTTTTTACCATCTCCTTAGTTTTCCCTTTTCCAGAATGTCACATAGTTGTAATCATACAGTATGAGGCCTTTTCAGATGGGCATCTTTCTCTTAGTGATATGCATTTAAGGTTCCTCCATGTCTTCACAGCTTGATAGCTCATTTCATTTGAGCACTGAATACTATTCCTTTACCACAGTTTATTTATCCATTCACCTACTGAAGGAGATCCTGATTGTTTCCAAGTTATGGCAACTATGAATAAGGCTGTTATAAACATTCATGTGCAGGTTTTGGCGTGGACGTAAGTTTTCAACTCCTCTGAGTAAATAGCATGTAGCTCAGTTGCTAGATTGCATGGTAAGAGTACATTTGGTTTTATAAGAAACTGCTAACCTGTCTCCAAGTGGCTGTACCATTTTGCATTCCCACCAACAATGAATGAGAGTTTCTCTCAGCCCACAGTTATGTTCACTTTTCACATGGGTTGGTGGGGTCACTTGACTCATAGTACTTACTAGTGTAAGTAGCTGATTAAGCACACGGTTCCCTTATTAAGACTGTCTTCTAGTTATTTTGGAAAATGGAATATTAGTGTGAGCTCTAAGGCATAATGAATTCCACTCAAGGTCAAAAACAGACCTAAGTGAGACCCAGTTCTGTTCCTCATTTGCTATGCAATTTGCCAAGTATTTTTTTAATCTCTTATATGCTTAGGTTTCCTATTCTTCTAAATAAGGTTAATAGATACCAACATATTTTAAAGACTATTTATCTAATCATATTCTTAAATTAAAGAATATAACAAATATTCTGATAAACGTTGCAAGTTTCTTAATGAATAACATCATGAGAGGTGAAATAAAAGAATCTTATCCTTGGTTACCCAATAACAAGAATGTATTTTTCTTCTTCACAACTTAAAGTAATAAAGTGCAATGTGAGTATAAATTTAGAAATTTAAAAATACTTCTATATCTATCAAATCTAGAAGTGAGAATGAAGAGTATTCGTGGGATGATCTAATGGGAATAAACAACATATGTGAAAGAAAAAAATGGAAACAATTTTTTTTTTTTGCTTAAATGTAAAAGGTTTGTACCCATTAAACTCCTAACACTTATTTAGTCCTCAAAATTATTTCTTTCTACCCCCTTGTAGGTCTCATTGGGAAACTCTCAATCTATTAGACCTGTTATTATTAACATAAACATAATTTCTCACCCTGTAGGTGCTAAAAATAAAACAGCAATTTTTTTCCCAGTAATTCTGTCTTTTGTGATAAGACCTATGTTGTGGTGTATTAGGGTGATGAAGGGTGTGGCTTAGGAAGGCTGGCTCAGGACTAAGCAAATTGGCTTCAAAAAACTCACTTGAGTCTCCATGTGCAAGGTCTGGTCCTTAAACCTGGGGATCCAGGCACTTGATTTTGCCAGCACCCAGAGGTGAGCAGGCTCTGGGATTGTGGAAACCATCATGTGACTCAGACTCACCAGAGATTTGTATATTAAAAATACCTCTAGTTTATTGCCTTATAATGAGAAAGGAAAGGCTATGGAGCAGGGGAGGCAGTGGAGACAGACACTAAGGGCTTCCTTTTCCTGGCTTGGGTGGGTACCAAACTTCTGTAAGCCTCAGTCTTTATCTGTGAATGAGGAAAAGAATAGGACCCAATTTCACAAGATTGTGTGAGAATTAATGAGATAATGTATATAAAATGCATTAGCACCCTATTTGTCACTTACCAAACACTCAAATATTAGGGAAAGGGGAACCTTTCAGCTGTTTTGGTCAGTGCTTTCTCTCTCAGAATGAGCTAGTTCGTTGAAGTGTGTAGAGAGGGAAGAAAAGGGAATAGGAGATTACAGTGAAGGAGTTCCTGGCTTGAGCCGTTCCTTCCCACCACTGAGATAAGCTTTCCAATGACACTTTGCTTGCTGGGAGCTCCTTACCCAAACAATACTAGATTCACATGTGTCAGGTTTGATTTTCTTAACATTGTTTTTATGTGCTTCATGCTGGTCATTGACCTTTCAGTTGACGCAGTTTTTTTAGTTCTAACTGGTGACAAACAGCTAGCACAGATGTGGCAGTATTTCCACCAATGCCTGGGGCAGACATCAGGAACCATCCAGGTTCGGTTCCTGCTGAGCCTGGACTCACCCTCTGAATTCTCATCACTGCCCTCCAGGCCGCCACTATCAATGGCTCATAATTTTTTACTGGAAATGAAATGTATTTGCCATCCTGGGAACAGGCCACAGTGAAATCACCAGTCCCTGCTTTTAGCTTATAAACAGACTATTTCTCATCACTGAATGCTGTTTCCATTAATCAGATTTTCACCATGCTAAGGGGTCTTGGGATACCCTCCAAATACCTTCCACAACCTCACAAAATATGAGAGGATAAAGACAAAAGTTATACTGGGGAACTCCTGAGTTCCTCTGTCAGAGATCATGCACGTAAAAGAGTTCGTACTTTTGGCATTTGCATTCACTGACTTTCTTAACCTATTCATAAATTTTACGATAAAGGCAAATGGTTAAACTGGTCTATGGAATCCATACTATAGAATACTTCTCGGTGACAAAAAGAATGAACTAATGACATATACAACAGACTGGATGGGTCTCAGGGGAATTATGCTGTTTCAAAAGCTAATCTCAAAAGGTTACATGTTGTATGAGTCCATTTATATAATATATCTATATATATATTTTTTTAAATTAATTAATTAATTAATTAATTTTTGGCTGTGCTGGGTCTTCGTTTCTGTGCGAGGGCTTTCTCTAGTTGCGGCAAGTGGGGACCACTCTTCATCGCGGTGCGCGGGCCTCTCACTGTCGCGGCCTCTCTTGTTGCGGAGCACAGGCTCCAGATGCGCAGGCTCAGTAGTGGTGGCTCACGGGCCCAGTTGCTCCGTGGCATGTGGGATCTTCCCAGACCAGGGCTCGAACCCGTGTCCCCTGCATTTGCAGGCAGATTCTCAACCACTGCGCCACCAGGGAAGCCCCTATATAATATTCTTGAAATGACAATATTATAGACAGGGAAAAAAAAGTTAGTAGTTACCAGGGCTTAGGAAGAGGGGAGAAAGGGAGGTTGGCTGTGGCTATTAAAGAGTAGGATAGGGAAAGAAGTTTTGGGAGAAACCAAACCTGCCTAAGTCTTAGTCTTGGACTTCTAGCCTTCAGAATTGTGAGAAAATAAATTTTTGTTGCTTAAGTTAAAAAAAAAAAAAAGAGTAGTTCAAGGGGTCCTTGTAATAGAACTGTTCTGTAGCTTGACTGTAGTGGCAGTCACAAGAATCTACATATGTTATAAAACTGCATTAAAAAAGCACGCAAATACACCCACACAACACATATGAATGCATGGAAGACTGATAAAATCTGAATAATTGGGTGGATTGTATCAATGTCAATTTCCTGGATGTGACATTGTACTGTGGTCATATAAGACTTATCACTGGAATGGGAAACTGGGTGAAGGGTAGATGGCTTTCTCTTATTTCTTACAACTGCATGTGAATCTACCATTATCTCAAAAGATTTTTAAAAGATCTGTGATAAGCATCTTGGGAATTGCAACTGCATTTTATAGCAATTTGGTATCAAAGAGAATTATTCCTTCAGAATAGTAGCAGAGAATGATGTTCACGTGTTTTCAACCCTAACATGGCTGTGTTCTTAATATTTCCTAATATTATTATAATGTTGCTACTTTGGGGACTGTTCTCAAAGATACATTTGCTCCCTCATCTGAGCTGAGTCTATATTATAGCAGAAAGCTATTGATCAAACAGTATGTCAACCTGAGAACTTTACTTAAAACTCGAGAGTATTGGTTTATAATTATTTGTTTTATTTTCTATTTTTAATATAAGACAGTAAAATAAGTAAGCAAAAATGAGATCTGTTTTTTTTTTTCTTAAAAATGTGAGGGGAGAGTGTTCTGGATTTCTATGTATTTCAGCCAGAAATGACAAACCTGCAGCATATATGCTTCCAATCATCACTAGTGGATCATGGCACTTAAATTTTTAAAAGCCTGAATTTTTCCTCAGAATCCTTCTTAACATAACACTTCAGAGACGTTAACAGTAAATTGCCATTGACACAAGATGGAGCCCCAGAGTCAGCATTTATGGGCTGTTTCTCCTTCCCAGGGAATGAGATTTTTCTAGCGTACTCTATCTCCTGTCCACGCCAAATAAAAAGGATTTTATGCATTAACTTTTTGTTTCCTCCCCCCAGTTTCACCTCATTTAAGCATGATTCACGTGCTGGCTGAAATGCCTTTATTGTTCATAAATAAATATTCCCCAAATTGAGTGTTTTTGCATTTAAATGCAACATTCCTTAAAAAATAATGCCATATGCAGCTGGTAAATTGTGAACAGATTTTATTTAATTTCTTTATAGTTCAAGCAGAAAAAGATCACAACTGGCCCGTGTAGGGGAAAGTAAGTTCTCTTGGGCATGTGCATATTTTTAAAGATATGTACCCCTTTTGCAATGATTAATATATACTGGCAGCCTTCAGCGTCAGAGATGATCAGTTTCTAGATGCTGACACCAGTGACTTATTTTGATGATAAAGGTATCTTTTAATCAAGGAGAAAAGGGCAAATAGGTGATTTAAAGTTATTTTCTTTACATGAACTCTATCCACACTAGTATATGAAAAGCAATAAAAAAAACTAACAAATCATAGAATTATTTACCCAAAAGAGTCAATTCATTTAGTTCAGATTTCTCCTGAGTAACTACTATGTACTAGGGCCATAGTTCCCAAAATTTGTGCCAAGGTTCCCCAGGGTACCATGCTGCCACGGGAACTTTAAATTTTCAAGGGGAACACCATAATATCTGTCAGATGCTGAATGAGCATAAGGTACTTCACATTTTCAACCTTAGACCATGCTACCTTCCTTCAGATGACTTCATATCTTCGCAAAGCTGGGTTTTAGATAGTTACTGTGAAAAAAGCAAGTAAAAAATGAAAATCCATGTGGAACAGGAAATGAAGGAGGCAGTGTTCCAGCAAGAACACACATTCTGTTAGTAATTGTGATTATTTACAAATATAATAATTTTTCTTTCAGTGTATGTGTATCTTTTTTTTCATACAATTACTAAGTTGTTAAGGACCTGAAAATACTCATCAAGTTATTTGTACCTAACTACTAATGAACAGAGCTGTTAGGTATTTCTATTTTGTGAAAATATTACTTAGACATCAAATGAACTTGGGCATTGGGAAACATACTTCATCCATGTTCTCTTGTTTATTCCTCATGAAATCCCGTAAGGTAGGTATGATCAGCCTAATTTTACACCCAAAGTAATTGAGACTTAACGGAGTTTTGGGGACTTGTCCATCTAAATGGCTGGTAAGTGACTAAGGCTGCAGAGCTAAGTGATTTGCCTGAAAATTCATAGCAAATTAGAGACAAAACTGAAACAAAATCCTGGTGTCCTGATTCTCCTCCCAGGACGCCTTTCACAAAGCCATGCTTTCTCTCCCTATCTTCACTTGTCTTCTTCCTTCCAGGTTTGAATTTACGGAATAAAGAGGTAGACTTCCATTCTCCATGTCTTATTTAACGACAGGAATATGTGTGTTGATTTAATCACTGCCCCACTTGATTTTGAGTATGTGAGGAAAATGTACACGGTATTATGGCGTGAGGATTTGAGTTTGGTCTGAATAAATGCTAAAACAATATTAAAACAACTTTCAGCTCCTGTAACCAAGGAGACCCTGAGGTCTTTCAGAGGATGATGTCCTCTCCTCGGGTTTCCTGTAGCTAAATGGTTGATTCTGTCTTTCAGGGAATTAGACACTTGGGATCTATTTTCAACCTGCCGAGCTCCAATTTAACACTGAAGAGAGTCTGGATTTTCCCATCAGCCCTCACAGATATTATCCCTGTTACCATCTTTTTAGCCCAGAGGGGCAGGCAGTATTAAAACCCAAGGTCCAATGAATGCTAGAACCTTTACAAGATTTGACACATTGACGTCTATTGTAATGGATATTTTAAAACACAGCTTTAGCGAGCTTCGGTGAGCTTTTGCTTTGCTTTTTGTTCAGTGGCATTTAACATGCAGCCTTATGAGCAGCATGTTAAACAGTCAGTCTTTGTGCCTTGGGCTCACTTCAATAAACTTATAGAAATTTAATTTTCTAAAATAGATTCATTACAAAGCGGTGTGACTATGACTCACATCTAGACAAGAAATTTCTATCTAAGATTTAATCTTCCTTTGATTTGGATAGCTTTCGTTTGCTCAGATATTTATCAAATATATATTATTTGCCAATCATTCTGCTAGAAACTGGAGATGCAAAGGCAAAGCAAGTGTGACACTCCCTCCTATAAATGGAAGTCGTAAAAATGGAAACTCATACTCATGAGGTAGTTGCAATAATAAGACATTAATCATAAGGCAATAATGATAACAATAGGCATTCACAAGTTCTGATTGTTGCAGCAAGAAAAGATTTATTGGTTCTGTCTAGATGCTGCTACCAAGGCAACCTTTACAGAGGAGGTATGATTAGGTTTTAACCTGAAGCTTGAGTAGGAGTTTTGCTGCGTGAACATGTCGAGAAAGGGAATTCAAAGCAGAAAGAAGAGTGTGCTCAGAAACCAGGGGCTGAAATAGCACATTGTTAGGGAGGATGCAAGTAGTTGAGTATTCTGGGCTGTGGCATGGCTCAGAGAGGGCAGCAGGAGAGAAAGCCAGTGAGTAGATGAGATTGTCATGGTGAATGGTCTTGTACACCATGCAAGGGTATAGATTTGTGGGGTAAAGCACTGACAGATTTTAGGCTGGGGGAAGCCATAATCAGATTTGCAGACTTGAAAAACCACTCTGCCCATAGTGTAGAGAATAGCTTAGAATAGATAAGAAGCCCGACACAGGAAGGCCTACTCCAGAATCTTGCTGCCCTTCAGGGGGATAACTATGAATGCTAACTGTCACTGAATAGGACAGTAATAAATGGGCTGGATTTATATTAGGACCTAACTGGAAATTGCATTTTAAAGTAACTCAGTGAGAAGAATTTAAATGTTATTAAAAGTAATTTTTAAAAAAGCATTAAGGACCAACTTCCCCAACTTGAACTTGCTCACGTGACTGATCTCATGATTTTGCTAATGCCTCATCTGGAAGTCCACAAGGTATGGTGGAAAGTGGAAGGTGCATGGCCATTAGAGCCTGACAGTCATGAGCTAGAATACCATCTATCTGTGTCTTTTTTTTTCAGTGAGCTTTTTAATTCCCCTAAGCTTTGGTTTCCTCATCTATAAAAGATCGTTAATAACTGGTCATATTTTAGAGAGGGTTAAGAATTAGCTGAGATTATTTAATCTCGTATAGAGAACAATGCTTACTGTATCGTAGCTGCTCAATGAGAGTTAGTTTCATTCTTACATTTTACTGCAAAAATGTTTCAGATATTATATTAAGAAATCCAGGCGGACATTGTCACATTTGTAACCTTCTTTTTGTAGCAGAAGGGCTGCAGAAACATGATCAGATTTTCAGTGTGACAGAGCAAGCAGCTCCTCCTCCTATGTCAACCTTTCAAATATAAATATCCCCCCGGGTTCAGATCTTTCCCTTTCTTCTCAAGAGGCATCATGGCATAGTGGAAAGAGTTGAGGTTTGGAAGTCAGACTTGGATTGGAGTTCTACTCTGCCACTGCTGTGGGACCTTGGCAAGCTACTGTACCTCTCTGGGCCTCAAATTTTTCATTTCTTAATTAAGGATTATATGGCCTATCTCCCATGGTTGTTGCAAAGACTAGCAGGGTTTCAGGATTGGCTGTCAGCTACCATGATGGTCCAAGCACTACTTATATTCTGACATTCTTATCCCTGAGCTCAGAGTGCTATGCCCAGGTGCCAACTGGATATTTCAATTTGCATATCCCTCTGGCATCTGAAAGTTAACAGGTTTATAACCTCAACTCCCCCTTAAACTTATTCTCTTGTTTTTTTCTTAAACACATGGACAACACATGGCATCATTATTTATTCTAGGTACTATAATAGAAATCTAAAGGTCCATCCTCTGCCTGCATTCAATGATAAGGTCCTGCCAATTTTCGCTCCCCCATTCCACCTGGCATTGGCATCTTCGTCTCTTACTTGGATCATTGTAAAATCCCTTCCATTTGGTCCTCAGGCCTCTAGTCTTTCCCCCCTCAATTCCTTCCTGCACTGGGTCACTTTGATAGAGTTTTCTATCATACAACACATTTGATGATATCAGTATGTGGTATGGGTATTGTCAATACAATATGACAAGTGTCAAGATCTCCTGGTATCTGTCTTTTTGCCTTCCCAAGCCTAGCCAGCAAGGACAGATCCTCGCTTAAATGCTTCTTGAATTGACTGTCATTTTGATTGTTAATTCCACTGGTATTTCCTTGATGTTTTTCTTTCTTTCTTTTTTTTTGGAAGCAGGAATTATTTAGGCCGGATGACTTTCTAAAGCCCTTCTGCAGTACCTAGCGTCCTGGAACAGTGCACAGCAAACACTATTTGCATGTGAAGGCTTATTCCCTGAGACTCTTACTGTTGACAATTCATGGTGATTTAGTGTCCCCACCTTTCCCTGGCAGAGAAAAAGTCTCCCCAACATGAACACAAAGGGGGTGCTTGGGCTTCAAGAGCACCAATGTTGGTCCTGTGCAAAAGAAGTAAAAGCAACTTTTATACTTCTTTAGTAAAACTCATACAGAGTTCTCTTTCCACTATTTTTGTCAGGTTTTTTTTTTTTTTTTGGCTTGTTTTTTTGATCCTGTGTGTGTGTGTGTATCTATAATTGGAATGAAGCTAAATGATCTAGTCTAGTGTTTTCAAAAAAAACTTTACCCTGACCCCTACAGTAATAAAAACATGTTACATCCAGATTTATACACGGATGTATGTACACAGATTAAAAATATAGAATTTTGCAAACAAAAAACCCTATTTTTGTCTATGTGAGAGTCACTCTATTTCCTACTCTATTTCATTTTTTAGATGCTTGTCAAAACCTGGTAAATTGATTTCCTGACCCGCTAATGAATGATTGCTTGGTGTTTGAAAAATACTGATCTATTTCAACTTCCATCAAAATACTGATCTAGTTCAACTTCCATTCTGATGTAGAGAGCCTTTCCTTATAACAGTCATATTAATAAAACAATATTTTTAATTAGTGTATGTAAATCTCACATTCCTCTATAAATCTCACCTTCCTGATGCCACATCCCAAGCGTATCTGTGTAATTCTTTTACGTACAGATCAAGGAGCTCCTGGTGTCGGGTGAACATAGAGGAGACTTGGCTGAGCTGAGAAGCAGTGGTCTGGAGAAACTGGAATCTCTGCATCTCAGACCACAGGGATTTTCTACTAGAGGGACTTAAAGTCAAAGCTGGGTCACTGGTGGGGCGCAGAAACTTGCCATAGGATTTGAGAGTTCCTAGATTTTGCTCATGTGACCTGAGCCTCCCAGACACTGAGCCTTGGACTCACTGCAGCAGAATCACCTGGGAAATATTTTCATGTATAAATTCCTGGGCTTCAACCCCAGAGTTCTGAGCGCGGAAGCCAGATCTGGGAATGTAAACATTTTAAAATCTCCCTGCATGACCCACATGTGTGAACATGACTGGAACTCTCTGATTTGGGCTTTATGAACCCCAGGTTCTTGCTCCAGAGACGAGTCTGTGATCTGCCTTCTTGTCATGGTTGTGATGGGGGACAAATGAAATAGTGTGTGTAAGAACCCCCCAAAAAGCCAAAAGCCCTCTAGGTGCAACAAGACACCAATATAGAGGTCTCCCAGCTTTTCCTGCCAATCTGGGCAAAGTATGAATGATTTTCTGAATTTTGAAATTCCAGAGTCAACTGCAGTGTTTAGACTGAGCATAAGTAATAAACCCAAATGGCCAAAGTGTAGAACAGAAAGCAGCATCAGATTATCTCCTAATTTGCACGTTCTCTCCTTGCTTACCTTAAAAATGATTAATTATAACAATGTGGAAAAAAGATTATTTTATTGTAATACGTTTGAATATTTTGCTTATAGTAACACCAGAAATTTCCTAGAACTTAAAAAAAAGTTTCACATAGGAACTTCCCTGCCGGTCCAATGGTTAAGGCTTCACCTTCCAATGCAGGGGTGCGGGTTTGATCCCTGGTCGGGGATCTAAGATCCCACATGCCTCGCGGCCAAAACAAACCAAAACATAAAACAAAAGCAATATTGTAACAAATTCAATAAAGATTTTAAAAATGATCCACATCAAAAAAAAAATCTTAAAAGTTTCACATAAATGTTTTAAAGTGTTACAAAATTAAATTAAGTCCTAAATTAAAACTGACCTCTCTGAAATAAAATAACATGATGAGCTATAGTTATTGTCTGTGGAAAACAGTGGGATTTGTTTGTGTGTGTACTTGTTTTCTCCCCTTTTACAAACATGTATATCAGAAGAAACATATGAGAAAATTCACCTTATTGTAGGTGGAGCCTAAATGAATCAGTCCTAAAATACATGATAAATTTTAAGCTCATGCTATTTGACAACAGTTTGTCTTAGAAAACGAGGTGAGAATAGTGTGTGCAGCCTTTAAGGAGAAGGTATTAAAGGTTTTTCAGGCTAACTGTGGAAAAACTTTTAGTTCTTTCATGATACTTCTCAAGTAAAGATTTTTATTTACTAATATAGGATAAATAATAGGAATAATACGTAAAATCACATCCTGTGCAGGATTTACATATCAAACCCCACACACACTCTCTGGATGAGTGAATTCGGAGACTGTCTATGCTTAGTGGCCTACAAGAGTTCAATTTCCATTTTAAAAATGAGCAATTAATGTTTTCTCAGTGATTTAAGACATAATAAGGAGATTTTAAAAACTGAAAGGAAAGGAGTGGAATTAGAATATTCACTTGTATGGCTTCTGATAGAGCATTTGAAGTATAAAGCTATGCATGAAAAAGAATAAGAAGAACCAGTCACACAGACCTCATGGTACTGGAGCTGTGAAACACATTGAGAAACCCTTTACTAAAAGCTGACATAAATTTTTAAAGTAGGAAAACCCAGTCTCTTCAGGCAAAATATTTTAGGTAAGGTCTAGAAAGGAAAGAAAAATAAAATAGAAAAAGCAACCACTTTCCAACTCTCCTCCAGTATCTTAATAAAAAAAGTATCTATGGAGTATTTCTTTTTTAATTTTCTGTAGCTAGACATAATCAACACCTAGCTGCTTGAACCTCAGATGAATGTTGGAATGTGCTGAGGTGAGTATACTCAGAATCAGAAAGGAGTCTGAAGGATATTGACTAAAATTTTTGTCTTCCTCCCTTTTATTTCATTATGACAAGAGAATAACAACACAGTACTATGAGTTGAGCAGCACTTTATAGTTTATGAATCCCCTTCACATGTATTCTCTTATTTGGCCTTCACGGGAACCCCGTGAGTTACCTAGAGTCTGTCCCCAGAAAACTCGATGGTAATCTAAATATGATGAGATTTCTGAGAAGGGCAAGTGCAAGGGGAATAAAACCACTCTTCTCCAGATCAGAGGAGGTACTGGGACTCCAAAGCTTACTCCTTGGACTTATTCCCAGGGTTCTGAATTTCATCTCATAATGTAGCAGAGTAGTCTGTGCAAGCAAACAACTAAAGTACAGAAACAGAAAGATTCTGGTGGGATGACTGAAGAAAAAGCCTGCATTTCTGTCGTGGAGGTTTCAGACCACAAGATTCTTCCACTGAAGAATGTACCAGAGTGTTGGGTCAAACCATATGAAATTGCCCAAATAGTCAAAATGGTCAAATATGGACAATTTTGTACAGTTTAACTTAAAAAGAAAATCATTTTCTAGGTTACCAGTATAAACTAGAAAGTCTGAGTCTCTCTCAACCATTGCTTTGTTATATGATCTTGACCAAGTCCATTTGACTTTCCCTGAACCCATTTCCTCATCTGTAACAAAGTAGTGTTTTTCTCATAGGACAGTTGGGAGGATCAAAATGATGTGATGAATATCTAATTCATAAACAATCACTGCTATGTAACTAGGTATAAATTATTGCATTGGATTAGCCACGGGTTAGCTGATTGTTTGTATACTCTTGAGACATTTGAGTTTTCCCTAGTCAACCTTTAGCCCCTTATTCTAACTAGAGTCATCTTGGGCTCTTCCCACCCCTCAATCCAATATCCAGTCATTCACTAAGTTTTTCCTATTTTACCTCCTAAATAAATTCTTTAATCCACTCTTGTGGTCTTCATTCCTGTACCACTGCTCAATCCCAGGTCTCCATCACATCTCTTGACTAGATTGTTGCAAAGATCTCTAAACTGGTCGCCCTACTTCTGGTCTTGCCTTCTTAACCCATCTTCTCCACCACATACAAGTCTAAGCATGTAACTGCATTGCTAAAAGCCTGCCTTTGCTTCATAATATCCTACAGAATGAAGTCCAAGTTACCTAGTATGGCATAGAGGACTCTCTATGACCAGATCCTTACCTACCTTTCCAGCCCCATCTCCTGTCACTGTCTCCTTTTTACTTAGTTTTAGAAACAAATAGCAAATTGTTGTTACTTGTCCATGCATGTCATCTGTTTCATCCTTCTGTGCCTGTGTTTATGTGGTTTCCTCAGTCCGGACCACTTTTTTTGCTCATCCCACTTTTTTGTTTCCACCAGACTAACTCTTACTCATCTTTTGATACTCATGTTATGCATGTCAGATGGGACTCTTCTCTAAGTCCCCAGGTTGGGGTGGGTGCCTCTCTTATTTGCTCTCATGGACTAACTACTGCACATAAGCATACCCAAATACGCTCTATTGAAATTTTATACTTATGAATCACTCTTTCCAACTCAGCAGTACTCCTCAAAGGCAGACGCTCTATCTTATTTATCTCCATAGAACAATATCTAGAATGATGTCCAGAATATAGTAGGTGCTCAATAAGCATTTGCCAGATGTTTTCAGGTGAGTTACAGGAGGCTGTTACCAAGGGAGAAGCCAGGGTCCATTCTAAGCATGACTTTGGAAGACGTCATCTGAAGGCTTTCTTATCTGACTATTCAGTTGCTCTATGGCGGTAGTTCCCCAGGTAGAACTCCATGAGCAGGACTTTCTGGAAACATTGGCCCCCCAGACTGTCTGCTTACCTCATCTCAGTTACCTTGCCCAAGAGGTAGAGAAATGAAAGGAGACGTAGAAATGTGAAGCTGTCAAAGAAGGTGAAGAGATGGGACACCTCTGTAAGACATCTCTCTAAAGAATTGTAATGTGGCTTTGTTTTCAACCTAGACACTTGAAATGAATTTAAGGAGAGTAGGGACATAGTCATTATACCAGACTGTCTCTTAATGGGATGTGGGGGGAGGCAATCAGTCTAGATATTACAAAACTACTGTGTTATCTGGTGTGTCCCAGAGTTCTTAACAAATAGAGCAAAACAATGACTCATGACCCCTTTATAGCCCAAAACAAGCTGATATTCTTGCCATGACAGTCCATAAAAGCTTTGACTCTTAATCTAGAAGGAAATACAGGTGAAGGCTAATTTGGTGTCTGAGGGTGAATGGAAAGAGGATACGAAGTTTCATCATGACTGCCTGATACCTCTGATTGTCTCTGTGGTTCAATTAGCCATGTCTTGGGAGAAAAAGCATTATGAGTCTGAATGCTCCTGGACGGAAGCCCAGTCCTCCAGGTAAGGTTTCGACTGCTTTGTCTCAGTGAAAACCATGTGACCTTAGTGTTGGAATTCACCTGAATGTTCTAGGAGGTGTATGTCACCTTTTCCTCCATGCATAACTTTTCATCTGAGGAAGCTTTGAGGTCTCTCAGACATAGATAATTTCAAGATACTGGAAGCATGGAGTTAGATCTCAGATGTTTTTAATAAGTACTTTTAAAAGCATTATCTAGTAGAAAAATACTAGACTTGGAGTCAGACACAAATATATTTAAATATTAGTGCAATTTATTAACCATGGTGTCTTACACAAGTCACATAATCTCTTAGATTTTTACCTGCATGTAAAAAGTGGATTGATAATACCTACCCAGCAGGAATGAGTTACAGATTAAATGAGATAAAATACGTGAGAGAGCCTAGCATTGTAATTAACACACAGTAGGAGCTATGTTTATTTTTTTCTTCCCTTATCATTGCTAATATGATAACCAAGCTCTTTAGCTTCTGGGGTTTTCTTTCCTCCTTCTACTCAGTTTTGAAAGCTGCAGTTCCAGCCAAAGCACTGTGGCTGTTTGTAATAGAAACAGATGGATGACTAGACCAGCCAGAAGAAAAATAGGGAGGCTCCATGAGTGAGACATGACAAAGACTCAGCTGATGGACTGTAATTTAGAGCATCCATCATCATGGGTCCAGGGACAGCCACTGAATTCTAAGCCTGACTCAGTCCCTGATTCCTTCTGAAGTGTTAAGTAACATTTAATTTCTGACAAAGATTCACCATAATGCTTGGCATTGCTGGGTTGTCTTGGCCACGATCATTTATTATATGCTATTGTTACACATTAATGCAAAAAAAAATGAGTTCCTACAGAGGAAAGGGCTTAACCTGAGATCCGTGATACATTTAGCCAGTCAATAATGCAGGAATAATATGCACAGGTTGGTAGATATATGTCTGTGCCAATATCTTATGGGGAGAGGATCCCTATCTTTTATTAGATTCTCAATGGAGTCTGCGACCAAAAGAAGTGAAGAGCCACTGCTACGTAGTAAAAGGCCAAATTTCTTTATAGCTAGAGAGACCGTTTTCATGAGTATGTTTTTCCTGGAATTCTAAAATATACTCCCTGATGAAAACACAATTGGAGCCATGCATTGTTTCTGTGAACTGTACTATCTTATTATGGGGTTTTTATCACATTTTTTCCTCACCAGAATTCAAGCAGATATTCCAAGGTCTGTTTTAATTGTTTAAGAAACATTCTTGAGTCTATAATACCCTTCCTTTAACCATGAACTTCCCCATATCTCCTCATATTTCAAATATTTCAAATATTTCCTCATATTTCAAAACAAAATACTAACTGTTTGGTTATCTCAAATGACAATTTACTTTAGGATGAGGCACCAAGGCTTGTAGTTTTATTACACACAGTGACCAGGTAGCCTTGCATCCTTGACTATGCATTACTTATAAATAAAACCTGCTAAGTCCTAGAGAGTACCCTTAAGCAGATGTGAAACAGCAAACTGATTGTTTCAAGCATGGTCTACCATTGGGTATAGCTGAGTGAAGGAGGGTGCACCACAGTGGCAGGGTACGTTTTGCTGGCACTTGATGGCTGAGAGTAAGTGAAGAAAGTAAGTCACTGTCTCTATCGCTAAAATAAAAGCTGGTAATTCAGAGAGAGAACCGGTCCATTCTTTTCGCCTTGCCTTCTGATTGTGTAGCTGAACCTGTTCTATCATGGGGGAGTCCTGAAAGGCCCAGAGGGATGCTTCCCCACCAGGGGACACCCTGTCACAGAGATGCCTGATCAATCTCTTCAATTTCTTCAGAGGGGAAGCCTACTCAAAACATTAGGACTTGGTGGCAAGGGAAATATTTCATTCCTACATGCCAACCGCTGACTTAGTTCTTGCTATTGCTTTTCATTTTCCTGACTGTACACATCTTTTTCTGTAATAATGGTAGCAAGAGAATGTAGCAGACCATCTAGAGCAGATATTCCCAGGAGTGCTGGCAGAGGAAACTGGGGGAGCGAGAGGAGAATCACCGGGTCTCCCGAGTGCCTTCAGCAAGTGCACGGTCAGGGCACCGTGTGCACCTGCTCTCTCTCCCCAGTCACCCAGCGGACACGTGCATATGGGTCAAGAGCACAGGCCTTGGGTTCCGACAAGCCTAAATGAGACCCCAGCCCATCACTTCCAATCCATGCCGTGTCAGCAAGTTGTGGAACTTCTCGAAGAAGTGTTCCTTGTCTGCCAAGCAGAGATGATTACACTTACAGCACAGTGTGGTGTTGTGCATTTTAATGAGATAATGCATGAAAAGTACCTGGCAGGCATTTAATACATGCTACCTTAAGACTAGCCAGTCTTACCCCACAGAAATTAATTTTCTGAGGGAAAAATATTATATATTTTATGTGTAATATATATTACATTTTAGAGATATCAGAAGTGAAATTTAATATGTTTATATATTATAGATATATAAATATATATTTAATATATGTAACATATATTCTGATATATCAATATTCTTATATTTCTTAAGCAAAGATCATCAAACATCATTTAACCCATTTTTGATGGTGAGAAGTAACAGTTTTGTAACCACTTAAAACAACTAAAAAGTGCTTTTTATATTTATCATTGTTCAGAATACCACGTAATGCCCTATGCTATAATTCAACAAAGCTATCAGGCGCTGTTGTTACAAGCCAGGCTGGTAGCCTGATGATAAAAGCCCTCTCATTTTCTGAAGAGTGCGATGTGCCATTTCCTCTCTGGCAGCTGCCATTGCTACCTGTGCTTAACTTTGCCTCTTTGACCCATTCTAATTAGCTGCTGCCCTTCTGGTCTGGAAAAGAAGATTAGTAAGATTGTCGTCTCTGTCCTTAAAACAGGAGGGAACAGACAATGAGAAAAACTGAGGATCTCTTCTGTGCTGTATACACAAGTATTAGTACATCTTATTTGTGTACACACACTAGTATACCTTCTTTCACCTTTGTTTCACTTCTTCGTTAACTCTGCTGGCTTTTTAGGATGTTGGCTGTATTTATGATACATGCGCTTGTATACGTGAAGATTAGCAAGTATTTAGTGGAGGTTCTTTTCTCAGTGATGGAAGAAGACTTAACTTGAAAGCTCCTGATTTGTTTGCTTATATCCAGCAGGGATGGAGAAGGTCATTTTTGACACCTGAGCCTTGGCTTGGCTTAGAACCCTTTTCTCAATTCAATCAATGTTAACTTTGTTGACATTATTGCAGGGCACTGAATTAGCTTCACTGATGGGGCACAAGATGAATGAGAAGTGGGTCCTGTCCTCATGCAGCTTAAAATCCAAAGAACAAAGACTCTGTAAACTGACATATGAGGCAAAATTTGATAATTTCTATTGTGGAGTCTTAAGTTTTGGAAGAACCCAAGAGAAAAAAAATCAATTCTGAAGGAGACCCTCCTGCAGGTGTGGCGGGGTATTTATGAACCACCTGGAGCATAGGTGGGTTCCTGTGGTTGTCTGCTAAAGAGAAGGTGGTCCAAAGAGAGAGTCCTCAAAATAGAAGCTAATACATAGGCCACAGACGTGCACACTTGTTTAGGGAATGAGGAGAATTTTCATTCGGTTGCAGAGCGGAGTGTTTACAAGTAATAGCGAGAGATAAAACTAGAGAACTATGATAGACCAGGCCTGAAATGCCAACCTAAGCAAGGAGATCTGTCTTCTAGTAACTTCAGAGCAGACTGAATTCTGCTGAAATCACTGAGGGGGGTTTAATTAAACCAAATGGCGGAGGTGAACCAAGTGTGTGCATGTATTTAGGTGGCTGTCAAAAAAAAGGAACTATAGTCACTTGGGGTTTTCAAATGCATTTCAGAGGAGAAATATCTGGGGCAACCTGACTAGGATGCTAGCAAACTTTTGAATTTCGCATAGAATTACTCTTGTTAGCGTGACTGTTCCAGGAAGAGCAACATACATTTGCGGAAAGTACCACATAATTAGCTTAATTCAGACTCAGCATTTGGATTTTGGTGTTTCTACAGACCCCATTTCTAATGACTTTTTTCTGTTTTGTTTTGTTTTTATCATTATTAAAGTCACCTTTTACTTCCTTCTGCCTTTGAGGTTATAGTCTCATGAAATGAAAAGTCTTTTTAGAGTACTTAACAGAAAATTTAATCAAAATGCTATGCCAAATTTCCACTTAAAATGGTATTAGTGTCACTGGAATTGTGACCCAGATTGTCGGGGGAATGCTATTCAGCCAAATAGGGGTTCATGACACGGTTCTAGACATTTAGAAAGTAATGAGATATATTTAGCATAGAAGTAGAAACAAAAACCATATTCAAACCTAAAACTACTTGGTATTCTAGAGCACTATGGGAGATAGTTTGTGTACTTTCTCTCCCTTTTTTATATATATGTATATATATAAAAAATATATTTTTAATTTTATATATTTATTTTATATAAATATAAAAATATATATATATATTTTTTTAAACTTTTTGGCTGCACTGCGCAGCATGTGGGATCTTAGTTCCCCCACCGGGGATCGAACCGGCGCCCCCTGCAGTGGAAGTGTGAAGTCTTAACCTCTGGACCACCAGGGAACGCCAGGCTATTTTTTATATTATTATATATTTATTTATACACACACATACCTATGCCCACTCATACATAATGAAGCAATATGGTAAAGTATACTGAACTAAAGTAAAGGGACAAAGGTTTGAATCCAGCCTTCTCTATAATTTTCTGTGTGGCTGGAGGCATGTTGCTTTAGTCTCCCGGCACTTCAGTTTTGCTTATCTATTAGTTAATGTGTACCCTGATATTCTGTGATTTAACTGCCTATGTTATTTCCCCTTTTTAATCTTTTAATGGAGGCTTATTAAAAGCTTCTTCAAAGAACAAGAATGTTTTGCTTAAATTGGGAGTTTAGGGGGAAAAAAGGCAACAAAAATCTCCGAAGTCTTCTTCAACCATTACCTTTATGGTGAAAAGATAATTCAGTAAACCATAGTATAGATTTTTTTTTATTCCAACAATTTTAAGAATTATTTTAAGAATTTTATATCCAGACTCAGTTTCTAGAAAATATTGATTGTGATAAGCCATTGATTCGCTAAACAATTTACATGCATGATTCATTTAGTTTTCATAGCAACCCTATGAGATAAGATCCATTTTATGGATGGGAATACTGAGGTTGAGAGAAGCATAAATTTATTGACAGTAACACAAGTAGCAAGTGGCAGAATCAATTAATTATGTGGGACTAGAGTTCTCAGCTGCAGAGAAGTGAAATGGGAGGTGAGGCTCATGTGTATAGGGATTGGAAGAGACAGCTAGCTGACTTCCAAAGAGCCAAGCTTGCTTTCCACAGCGCAGAGCTGTTGCTGGGGAGTGACTTCACAGCCAGGGACTTTGTTTTCCAGCATCTCTTACATCTTGGTGAGACCAGATGGTATATCAGCCCAAACCCTTCTGGTCAATGGTATATAAGCATAACTCTGTCCCTCCTGGCTGAGGTGGTAAAGTATCCCAGGTAACTTCCTCATGCTTTCTTTCCCTTCCACGACAATCTTAGAGGCCACGTCTTGAAGGTGACAGAGATGGAAGGAGCCTGTGTGAACAGACTGGATGTGCATAAGAAGCTAATAGCACTCTCTGATGGATTGGCTGTGGAGAGGGAGGGAAAAGAGTCAAAGGTGCTTCTTAGATTTCTGGATGGAGCGTCTTGAGGGGTGATGGTACTATTTTCCATGGAGAGGGAACCTCTGGCAAAGGAACTGGCTAAGGAGGAAGTTGCAGTTTAGATTATCCATGCCTCGTGTAAACACTTGTCCTTATCTTAATAGATGGTTGAAAAGCAAATAAGCAAGATTTTATAGAATTTTAGAGTTAATGCTACCCAGAGGAAGAAACTGGAAAATATGCTCTTAGATGTTTTGCTAGGGAAAATGGATTTTCCTCCCCTTTTCATGCAAACAAGGGAAGAGAGAGACCTTACCATTTACACTGGATTGGATACTTTACTTTTACAGGATATATACTGTTACAGTTTACTATTTTCAACCCTCAATTAAAATGATAATAATAATTATACAAATAGATAATGATATTACTTTTTTCTTAGGTAGCATTTTTTTTACATTTCCAGATCCATTTTCTCATTTAATACTAACAATCAGCAGCATGGGAAGCAGGTATTTCATAGTTCAGGAAGCTGAATTCTTGAGAGAGTAACTGATTCTTGTCAACATCGCACAGTTGGTTAGTAGTAAAGCTAGAATCTGATTTGAAGGCTGACTGCAAATGTAACAAAACTCTGAGGAGTTTGAGTTCAGGAGTTACAGGAGTTTAATTAGTTTGAAGGCTCTTAATTAGTTTGAATCTCAATTAGGATTGTCAAAATTGGTATACTTACATACTATCACAAATGGTAAACTTTTAAGTGGTAAGAAATGCTCAGATATCCAGCTGTTCTGATAAATATTTTAGTTAGAGAGAGTTTCTAAACAGAACCCAACTTGAATGCTGGTTTTCAAATAATTGGTACAACATAATATTTTTAACACTAAAACAATACTTAATGTGATTGTGTCTTTTGATGATCTAGAATAGACAAGTTACTTATTTAGCAATCACAGTGACCATTATACAAATTACTACTGGAGCTTTCTGGTACTAAGTAATTCACATTGCTGGTGGAAAAAAACAAGTATTTAGACGATGTCACTTTCCTGCTGCAATGCTTTCAATAACTGCCTGTTGCACTTTTTTTGTTTTTTGGCCACGCAGCGCGGCTTGTGGGATCATAGTTCCCGGAGCAGGGATTGAGCCCATGCTGTTGGCAGTGAAAGCGCAGAGTCCTAACCACTGGACTGCGAGGGAATTCCCTGCCTGTTGCGTTTTAAAATCTAAAGTCCTTAACTTGACCTTCAAGAACTTGCATGATCTGGCCCCTGACATATTTATTTCATGTCACTCTTCATCTTAAACACCATACAATTATGCATGCATGTCCCATCAATGAGTAGGAAAGGAGGAGCTAAAGTAGGTGACAACTACTTAATTGCAAGGGGGTGTTTTAGGGTTTTAGTAACTTATCTTTGATTTCACGTAATTCAAAGGTCATATTAGACACTGTATCTCTAGTCCAGAAGAGCCCCTGGCACATGATAGACGTCCAATACGTTCCTGTTCTATCAACCATCAAATGAGAAGATGAGATCTTCTTTTAGTGATCCCAAATACAGGAGCTTGCATGACTCTGGGCACTGAATAAAAGGCTAGAGTTATCTCCCTGCCCAATACTGAGAAATTGATGAAGAGAATACTGACCAGTAATGGGGAAAGTTGCCATCTGAGCTTCCTAGGTAAATATGAAGACCTAGAATCAGGGAATCATTTGTAGAGTAACAAACATGAATTTAAGTGATTGGAATATAACATTGGTAAATAAAGCAAGGGAACAATATGGCTGTTTAGTCTGCCAAGATGCTGAGGGCATGGCTTAATAAATCAACAAGCCTACCAAGGGTAAATTTTCCAAGAGGGTGGACTTGATATTTTCTACCTCCAATGAGAACAGACTAAAGGAGAGTAGATTTTCATTGCAACTTGGTAGATTTATATTATACAACAGGCATAATTTCATGACATTGAACTTTGTTACCTATTGAAATGTATAGCCAAAGGATAGATGGGTGAGTGGGTGGGCAGGCAAATGTATAGAGGACAGGTGAATAGATAGACGGATGATGATGATGATTATAAATCTTACAAACAGAATCAATCCACATGCATTCCAGAGGCTTCTCAAAAGAACTTAGACGCGAATTCTGTATTTAGTTCCTTTAAACCCTTATTTTGTGTATGCTTCTCTGATAACTGATCTTCTTTTTAAAAAAACAACTCCATGTTTATATGTTTTTAACTTTTTAAACCATTTCCATTCCATTTCAGAAGTAGACTTCATGGATTCCCACTAAATAAAGTTGGCTAATAACCTGTGATGTATTGAGTCAGCCATGCCATGTAAATCGCCTTTCCTTTGTTCACCTCTCTGCCTCCATGTAGTAGGTTAGAATTAAACCAAAATGATTCTTTGTAGGACACGTTCCAGCTTTCTTTTATAAATTCACATTTGAAGAATTTAATTCACAGCGCTAAATACCACATGTAGTAACAATTTAGAAATTTTTCCAAAGGACTTGCTCCTTCCTCTCCAGATGAAATATAAAAAGACAAGAGCATACGAAAAGCATTTCTGTTGTTGTGCAGTTTGCTTTCTTTTGGATTTATTTTCTGTTGAAAATGGAGTGTTTGGAAAATGAGATTTGGTGAATTACAATTCAATTGAATTTTTCTGTTTATGCCTGAAAACCAGAGTCCTTCTGTGCAGGATCATTAACTTCAGTTCTGTTTACGTGTCAGTGTCAGTCTGGGGAGGGACTGGAGATGGAGGGGAGAGAAGAGAATCAATGAATGTGGGGAAAGAGAATGAGGGAGAGAAATAGAGAATAAGAGGAAAACCATTTTACAGAACAAGGTTCCCAAGAAACAGGTCAAATTAATTTCACTAGTGTTTGAAGTGTTCTTCTCCCTACCTAGTAGGAGCAGAAAACAAAGTCGTATACCACTAACCCAAGTAAAAGTAACACTGGCTTACTTTCAAATCATGCTGGGATGACCAGCTGATTAAAGTTTGGAATAGATTTGCACACAATAAGGGCTTCATCAGTGATGTATTTTCCTGCTTCAGGAGATTGTTGTATTTCTTACTGTGAGTTTTTAAATCCCCACTTATCTTTTATAATAGATGTTAGTAAATTACATTTCTTGATCTTGGTTTTGTTTTTATAGCTGTAACCAGGAGAAGCTTGAGATTTTGAAAATTTGATTATTTTCAAATTTTGATGTTGTATTTTTATTTCTAAAGGAATAGAGCTATGGAGATGCTATAAGTGCTGAAATCAGGCATTTAGTTACTTTTATGTAATCTGTTAAAATAGCTGATTTCTAGTTGCTTTGTAACTATCAAAACCGCAAGAAAAGCAAGAAAAATATGTATAAAGTGATGCGCAATATATTTTATGTATGATACAAAGCTTTTACACCCATTTAAACTTTACAAAAACCTTTTATGATAGATAGCTGAAAAAACTGAGAGTCGGAGAAGTTATGTAACTTACCCCAGGAGGTAGTGAGGATGGGATTTGAACAAAAGTTTTTCAGAGCTCAAAGCTCCTACGTTTTTTTACAACTGCATGTTTCCCATGGCTCTTGCTACTGTATTTAAAGCTTAATAGAAGTTGTTCACCTGCTTAAAATTCTTCCCATTCCCACTCAACTCCTTCATTGCACTGATATTGGCATAGCAAATACTAAGTTCGTTCGTGGCAAACCTGTTCCATGACCATTTTCTTTTCAACATTTCTTCCATGTCTCCAAAAGGTCAAATATTTCTTTAAAAGTTGTCACTATTTTTAGCCCTTGAAGTCTTAATTGTCTTACAGTCATCACCATTTCAGCGCACTAACATGAACTCCCGTATATCAAATCTGAACTTCAAGGTGCCATCCACATCAGCCTCTTTTGCAATCCAGCGCTAATGGAGTGCGTCATTAAGATGCATATTTCCCCCAATAGGCTCAGCTCAGAATAAAGGGGTACCATATTGTAAAGAGGCTCTGTGCTCACTAAGTACAAAGATCACCTGGATTTCCTTTGAGTCACATAAAAATGAAAGTAAAGCATTCAGACCACATACATACTAATTTTGAACAATCTGGAAATGTGTAGAGCAACCAACAAACTTTTGTTAAGTGACTACCCTGTGCCAGGTACTGCTCGACACTGAACTTGACTTTTCATATTCCCTGGTACTCACCTCTATTAAGCATCCCCATATCTTAGGCAATAGTCTAGGCACTGGAAATCATAAATATCAAAAAAAATCATGGGAGAGACTGGCCTTCATCTTAACTGGTCTTACATTTTTCTGTAAGACCTTCTTAGGACAAAGAATCTGACTTGGATTATAGTACCTATATTTAAAACTTAGGGGAAGAGCTAATACGCAAAGCATTTTAATCTTTCCTGACAGAAATACAGTGGCCATTATAATTAATAGACATTGCCAGTGAGAGTTGCTGTCAATATGTGGCATTACGCCCAGGGCAATTAAATTTGCCTGTTTTTTATTATTGAGACCAAATGTTTGGCCTGGGTTCCTGCAGAAAATAAGTAATTCCATTACATGTGATTCACCTTTGAGTAACCCTCCAAGCTGACGAAGACTCAGGCTTGAAAATTTACATTTATTACAGAAATAATCCATTTAGCATATATTTATTGGGTCTCCTTATGTTCACTGGGCAATACAAAAAGATTTAAACATGCAAAACACAGTCTTTGTGTTTAACAAATGTACTGCCTAATTTCCCTAAAAATGTTTCTCAATTGAAAAAAAAAATCAAGGTTTTGGTTTTTTTGGTTTTTGTTTTTTTGGTTTTTGTTTTTTTTGATAAGAAGGCAAGACGAATTGTCAACTAACAGAAAGATATTCCAAAGACATGAAGCGCATAGACTCTGGAGTTAGGCAGAGGGGACTTTGAAATGTGGTCTGTCCCAACTGCTGGGAACTAAATTCCGAGGGAGCCCTTGGAATACCCTGCCTGATAAGAGTGGTATCGTATATCTGAAACCTTCAGCCATACCAGATAGTTTAGGCTAACGGTGTGATTTGTGGTGAACACCTGCCTTTGTATGCCTGAAGCTTTGGGTTTATCAGTTGACATCTAGGGGACTGTAGACTGAAAACCTCAGGTCAGTCATGCAGGTGTTCCATGCCTATGTGAGCTGACCCCCAGTAAAAACTCTGAACTTAGGGGAGCTTTCCTGGTTGGCAACACTTCACATGTGTTGTCATACATTGCTACGGGGAGAATTAAGCACTACCCATGCAAAAGTAGGAGAGAACAACTGGAAGCTTGCACTTGGTTTTTCCTGAAATCTGCTCTAAGCATCCTTTTTCCTTTGCTGATTTTAATTTGTAATAAGCCTTTCTGTAATAAACTATAACCATGAACATAAAAAAAAGAAATGTGGTCCGTCAATTACCACCTGTGTGACCTGACACCAGTCACTCCTCATGCCCCATGGTATGTAATCAATACAATAATAATAGCTCCCGCTTTATAAGGTTGTGTTGAGCTAAGATAACGAAGTTTCTGATGAATTTCCTGAAACTTCTTAAGTACTTAACAAATTACATCTATTGGTTTTTATTCATGATGTGTGTTTTGGGCTAAATTTAGCTTTTCAATGTGCCACTGTATACATTCTTCACCTAAAAGTGTGGTGAGGCCACCCCACACCCCTCCCCCTGAGTCTCTGTTCCCTGCCCTAATGCACATGCTGTCAGATAGGTCCACCCCATGCAGCTTAGGGCTCCTTCTCTTTCCCTGATACCTCCATATATACAAATAAATATTCAAAAACTAAACATCAATGGAATGTAGATTGCAAACATCCAGAAAAGTCATTTGGTTTTTCTTTTAATTATTATACAAACATTCAGTGGCTTTTTTAAAAGGTGTTAGACAAACATGGATGGTGTGTCCACCGTGTACTAGGCATGGCCCTGGGTACCGAGAGAAGCATTGGGACTACCCGGTAAGTCGCTTGGCTTGGAGGCATACAGACCTGGCTCAAAATCTTGGTCTTATCTAACTTGTTTGTTTGGTGATCTTGGAAAAGGAACTTAATCACTTTGAGTTTATTTCTTAATCCATAAAGTAGGGGTTAGTAATACCATCTGGGCTTTTTGAAAGGGTTAGTTTGTGAAAACGCTTAGCATAGTGCATGACATGTATGAGGGACTCTGAACCAGCGCTGCCTTCCCCTCACTCCTAGGCTTTACAGAGAGAAAAACTGAGGCTATTCCTCCAAACCTCATGTCCTGGGAGGACATGAATCTTATATTGAAAGTAACACAGTGCCTCTCAGATTCTCTATACGTTTTGCTGCAAATGACAGCCAGTAAGAGGTCCAATTAAGATTTGATTCCAGATCTTTGGATTCCAAAGAAAGCAGTCATTCTGCTCCCTTCCACCATGTCTCCTGCTCTGTATCTGGGAGGGGCATCTTCATGCTTCTGGAGGAGATACATGAGAAGATGGTTTGCATTCCCCTATGAACTGTGTCTTACATACTGACCCTAAACAGCTGTCACTGCCACCCTCTCCTCCTTCCGGTGCTCCTCTTTCTTCCAAAGCTCTAGGTCACTCTTAGAGCCAGCTCTGTGCCCAGGCCATGACTGGTCCAAGCTCTGCTCAAAAGCACTGTTTGTAGAGGAGTGGGAAGCAGAACAGGAACATGATCTCCAAAAGTGATGCCTTTTCATCGATTTTAAATGCAAAATGCTTATATGGGGCTTTTAACACCATAATAAAGAGTTGTTAGTGAAAGCAGTGTGTAAGCAAGACTGTGACATGAGTGAGGAAGGTAATAAAATATAGTGCCACATCTCTTCCCATCCCAGTCCCTTTAAGTTATCTTGGAGATAAACCAGTTTGCTGCCAACATGCTGATAGGATGGTGACCAGTCTACCTTTGACCTCTTCTTGTTGTCTTACCAGCTAGCAGTGGAATGGTAGGAATTCAGGACAAAGAGAGAAGAGAGGAGGTATTGGCAGGACTCTCCACTTTCACTCCTATGTGGCAGGAGAGCGTCTTGTGAAGGCCAGCAGAATCTTCTGTGAGTTTGGTCCTCAGCTCCCGCCTACAGGACACTCACACCTTTATTTCTCCTGTTTTGGACTCAACTCCAGGACTGTTATCTCAATCTGTCCATCTATAGAACTAGTCTTCATTTTTAGGGAAAAATATTTCAATTGCAATTTTAAGAAATAGAAGATGTGAAACCAACCAAGCAAAAACCCTGTATTTCTTTTGAGTATCAGATTTTGATGTTTTACCTAAAATTAGTATATAGTATAGAGGCTAAATTTTCTTTTTTGGAAGATCCCTCTGACAAATTCTGTTTTCATTGTAACATTTAGAGGCTCAAATTTAGAATTTAGTGTTTGTTCAGTGAATCTCTATAGAACAGTTACACTTGGGAGAAAAGAAAATTGATAAAGGTAATGTTTTGCTGTATTATTTCTTCCTCACCTGCGGAGTTGTATACTCAAAGTCAGGAAGTTCTAAGGTATCTTTATTTTTTAATTAGTTAGGAGACATTTCAGAGAAAAACATAATGAACACAGTAATTTGTGTTTTAAATTTAAAAGACTTTAAAAAAAAAGGTTTATTTTTTTTAAAGACTTTCAAACTTTTTGGAGCTATCATAAGAAATATATTTTACATGGTCACCCAGTTTGCAGACACTCGCCACCCACACAGCTGAGGCCAAGAATTTCATTATACAGTCTTCATCCTTTCTACAGGCAATGCACACTTAGTTTTTCTCTTCTACTTCATTTTCGAATGGAAGTTTCACCCTATCAAATTGATTTCATAAGCTTCCAATGGCCTGACTTGCAGTCTGAAAAGAAGATGAGAAATAATGCCTCTATTTTAATACAATTGAGTAATCATTTTAAGGAATGTTCTATTCATGAAACACTATGGGGCAGTGAAAATAAAGACAGACATCTACATAGTAGAGTGTCTGACTTCACAGAGCTTACCATCCAGTAGGGATTAACATAACATTGTGATCTGACGAGAAAAGCTGAAAGGAACATTACATAAAAATGTGTTCATGACAAGCTTTTTGTAAACAGCTGTTATGTGAGAGAGAAAAGCTGGAGGTTTTGTTGTAGTTGTAAATTCTTGCGGACATATCACTTTCTCGATGGTGAAGGTCATCACGAACACAGATTTGTGACTATATAGCTCCCAGTTTCTTAACTAAATATTTGACAACTTTAGCAAAATAATAAATAAAAAGGAAAAAAAAAGATTCCAAACTTTTAAGCCAATCTGCCTCGTCTCTTTCTTTTCTTTTTCACTCCCTCCTATCTTTCTTCCCTCTGGTCACAGAATAATCTGGCTTGAGCTATTCTGTTTCTTTTTTATCGTAATAAAATACACATGACAAAATTTACCATTTTGGCCATGTTTAAGTGTATTCAGTACATTCTCAGTGTTGTGCAACCATCACCACTATCCAGTTCCAGAACTTTTATATCATCCCAAAAGGAAACTCTGTACCAATTAAGCAGTCACTCCTCATTTCCCCTCTACCCCACCCCTGGCAACCTCTACTCTGCTTTCTGTATCAGTGAATTTGCCTACTCCAGATATTTCACATAAACGGACTCACGCAATAGGTGGTTCTTTGTATCTGGCTTCTTTCACTTAGCATAATGTTTTCAAGGTTCATGCATGTTGTAGCATGTGTCAGTATCACCTTCCTTTTAATGACTGCATAATATGCCATTGTATGGGTACATCACATTTTGTTTATCCATTCATTAGTTCATGGAGAACTATTTCATTTTAAGGGGGATTTTATTCAGAAAATAATTGTAAACTAATAGATTGGACATACCTTTAGAGGTTTGATTACATATATGTATATATATATACATATATTATATATGTATATATATATATATATATATATATATTATAGGCACCTAAAGGCTTTCAAAGAAATCTGATGTCTATTTGTAGAAGTTTGAGCATGAGAAGAAGTGCTGTATATCCAGAAGCTCATGAGATAATACTGGATCTGACCTATGGATTTAGGGTTCATCTGCATACAGATGGAAAATGAAACCATGTGAGTGAATGAAATTGCCCCAGGGAGAGAGTGTAAAGGAACTTAGGACAGAGTCCAGCAGTACTTTGGGGATCCGTGGAGGGAGAAGGAGCCTCCAATTTCCTCCCTAGAGATGATGATAAATAAAACCTAACTCAGGTGAACCCTCAGGCTCATCATTTGCAAAGAAAACACCTCCTACTTTTTCATAACGTTTGTAAGAAAATTAAATGAGTCAACATACACAAAGCAGCTGGTACCTGGCCCATAGGTAGGACCTCGGTAATGATAGCTACAAATATTACTATATATATTTGTGCTGTCACTATTGTCAGTTTCTGCATGTTTCTTTATTTCACTATCTTGTAACATCATATCCAGGACTACCTATTTTGAAATAAGCTTTCCTACCCTCTTAAAACTCAGTCTGTTTTTAATTTTGTTGTTGTTGTTGTTGTTCCCAGACTTTGCTAGCTTCTACCATAGTACCGATGGAAGCTAAAAGAATCTAAATTAGGTGGAGAGACGCTAAGAGGCACAGGCCAGACTTCTGACCCAGTTCTGCATGCACGCGGGAGGATGTTCTCAATTCCATAGCTTGGAAGAAAACTATTCTAGCCCCAGACCATCAGGACCTTAAAATTCTTTCTCTTTAGATCTCTTTGTTTTGATATTGGCAAGGGAAAAGTTATTCACCTCGTTTCTCAAAGGCACTTGATTTTTTTTCCCTCCCATTTTTGGTAAAGAGTAGTTGACAAAAATTCATGACCCAGCCTAAAAACAATTGCACTATTCTGGAGTCAGAAGTGAAAAATCACTGGATATACTGTTTTTTAAGCTTATCATGTTACCAGACATAGTGTCTTAAACTTGTTACTCCTGTAAGATTTTTGACTGTCCTTGCTGTCTTCTGAAGAATTTCTTTGAATATTTTTAAATAAACTCTCAAAAGACTTGACCACACCTCTCCATTCACTTTTAACATGGTTGGTATGACTGTTTCTTCCTGGGTCTTCTCAAAAAGCTATTAAGATATGAATAACTTTTATATTTCATAACTTTGTTTTAGTCTTTCAGAGTTTTCTTCATACTTTTCTAAACTTCTCACATCTTTCCACCTTTTAAGGGGGAAAAGTTTTCAGTGTTTTTTCTTTTTCAATAATTTGATTAGTTTTGTTTTTCTGGAATGTCACATCTCTGGTGTATTCCTATTTATATTCCATATATGGGAATGTATTCTACATATGGGAAATATGACTTTCAGTGAAACTAAAACTACAGAATGGCATTGCATTTTGTGAACATATGCAAATTCTTTCATTCCTTATTACTGGCTGATTTGTTGTACACTGAGAGATGGAAATACAAAAAGAATGTAACTCGTACTCATCTACACAATTAGAAATGATTCTGGGAATGGACTCTGTCTCCTGAAGCTTGATCCAGGGCACTTTTCACTGGAAAATGGACAACTCGTGATGTTCGTGACCTAGTTCATGTTGGCTATTATCCAAGTTTGGTGGTCAAAAACAGGACAGAGTCTATGGAAAATTACTATTGCCTGCTCTGTTACTAATTTAATACAAGAATTACTGGAATTTGTCTGTATTTTCTCATCTGTTTGGTAGGGCATGCTATCTCTTGTCTCATGGTCAAGTTACAGAAAATAGAGTAATTTGAAAACATAAGATAATAATAGCATTTGGTTTATAAGTCTATAAAAACCAGTAGTGACTGGTGAATATAGCATTCATTGTGACTCCAAAGCTGAATTAGAAGCATGGAGAAGCCAATTAAGAGACTTGAAGCCCAAGAAAAATTATAGGAGGAAAATGATGATTTTTAACTACAATATTTTGTCCCTATAAGGAGATAAGGCAATTAGAGGTGAGAAGAAAGAAGTTTTTCACAATCAAAATTAAAAATGAACGGAGAGAAGGTGTTCCTAAATATTATGGGTGGGTAGTTTTAAATGTCAATAAGTTTTCTATAAACTCCTCATGTGGAGGATAATGGAGAATAGCTTAATGTGGGAGGAGATTTTTTTTTAAACATTGACATTTTAAAGACCTAAACATCTTAAATGGAATGACTATTCAAATGCAAAATTAGACAAACAGAGGCATCTTGGAGATCATATTTGAGTAGTATCCTAAGAGCCAGATAATGAATGACTCAGATCATCTGAGTGGTCTGGGCTGACTCACATGTCTTAAAAAAAGATGTCATCAAATCTCTGATTTTGTCAGTGTTTTTCCCCTTGATCCACCCGGTAATGCCAAACAAATCCTGAACGTCAGTGACTTTTCCAGCTCTAATTTGTCAGGATGAAGTTCCAAACCACCAGTAACAAGTCTAAGATTCTGAATATATAGGCATTGGTATATTTGAATAATACTCACTAACATGAGAAACACAAGCCACATATGTAATTACAGGACATGTGGGAGATGGGAAACCCAGACAGAGCCTTGACAGGAGAAGAATAGAAGATACAAGACTAGGCTTGGTTTGTCCAGGATGGAAGAAAAGGAGCCTTCTTACCCCAATACCACCTGAATGATGCTTCCTGGAAGACATCTTAAATCAACAAATATTATCTGGTTCCTCTACTTGGCGTAGAGGACATACCGAGGGTATCCTTGGCCTCTGTCCTAGAAAGGCTTACAGTCTATGAGGGAAACTGACATAGGAACTAATAAGTGGAATGCTTTGATATATTGTAATACATATAACAGCAACATTTGGGGGAGCACAGGATAGTCACTTTCTGATGGCACTAAGATTGAGAGGCCCTTACAGAGGAGGGGGCATTTGCCTGGGCCTTGAAGGCACATATGGAGGTTGTAAATATCAACAAAACAGGAAAAGCATTTCAGCCAGTGGCAAGGACCACATAAGGAGAAAAGAGATACAGGAGTACAGATATTGGGGATGTTGAGAGAATCCAGTATAGCCACCGAATTGAGGAAGTAGAAAAAGATGAACTGGGAATATGGGATACAAAGATGTGCCAGGCCAATGTGGCTCTCTCGTATGGTTTACATAATCTCTGTCTTGGAACTATCCCAGTCTCAAGAATCCGTCTAACCTGGAAATTACTGTTCTTCTAAGTCTGTGATGGGGTTTCTTGGCACAGCGCCAATTTGGGCGATGACTAACAATAGTCTAAGAAAAGCTTGCCAACTTTTCTGTACCTTGTCCTGATCTCCTTTCCATTTTTTTAATATTCTTACATTGCTCATAGTGCTAAGAACTTACAGTGCCATGTCCTTGATAAACATCTGTTGAAAAACAATAATGCATCCTATGCACATGCACACACACACACATGCATACACATGAAGAAACTTTCATTGCTCTTTGAACATTCAAATTTAACTAATATATTGCAACTTTAAAAATATGTTCACTTGAATGTTGCTAGGAACATTCAAATAGAAAATAGATTTTTTGACCTTTTGTTGTTTTCCCACAGGATTGAAAAAACGTACAAGGAAGGCCTTTGGAATACGGAAGAAAGAAAAGGACACTGATTCTACGTATGTACTTAAGGAGAGCACCACTGCTCAGCATCCGCTGGCTGTGACCGTGTGGAAACACAGATCTGGTGTGGTCTGCTGTATAGCAGAATAATGAAACTATTAAACCCCTTATTTGGCAAGAATCCCTGAAAGAAAGTTAGAAAATGCAAAAATCAACAGTTGTTTAGGCACAGGTGAAAAGAGAAAAGGTTATGTTGATCTCGTACCTTTAGCTTTTCATTCTGTACATTTTTGTGGTGCATAAATTTTATCACAAGGTGCGGAGAATTGCCCTGTGGCCTTGTCCTCTGTGAATTTATAATTCATGGAATAGAATATCTATCACGCAAGTTGAAGTATCTTTCATATAACTAAAAGAGCTAACACTTGATACAGCAACCGTGGTAACACGTACTTAGTAAACGCTCAGTGAATGGCAGCAGCCACTACTCCTATCATCACGAATACAAATTAATACGTGGTAAGTTCCTTAGGAGCGATTAGAAATGGAATTTCCGGGGAATTGGAGGGTGGGAAAGCTCATATTTGAATAGATGATCAGTGAAGCTTCAAAGAGGGAGGAGCCTTGATTTTGGCCTCAAGAAGATGAGGACATGCGTTTCATGCAAAGGGAACAACAGCCAAAGCAGAGTTGTGGAAAAGCCAAGTAGGTATTCAGGACAAGCTAAACAGAGCAGTCTGTCTACTTGTCGGCTGCACATAAATGTAATAGTGGGAGGCAAGGCTGGAAAGGAGATCAGGGCCAGATAGGAAGGGCTTTAAGTACCAGCCAGGCTGAGGTGTCTGGGCTTCCTTCCTTAGGCAGTGGGCGACCTTGAAGGCTTGAAGGCTTTTAAACCAGAGACTGTAAAGGATTGGGGGGTAAAAAGCTATTTTTTGTCCAGATATCTAATGTTAAGTCCCCTGTTCTTACCTTTTCTTTGTGTTTTTTCTTTTGGTAAATAATTATTTCATGGAAGCTGCATTTATTCTAGTCTTGCCAATTTTTCTAAATGATTAAATTAGAAAAAAATTTTTCTGAGCATTATATAATTTTCATTATTTCTTAAGAAATTGCCAACTTTGAAACATTAACCAGAATAGGAGATGGTTCGTTCACCAGAGTCGGAAGACCTGGGCTCTGGTTCCAGCATTGCCAATAGCTCCACGGACTTAGAATACACTTTCCTCTAATGGGCCTCAGTTTGCACTAGATGGAATCGAATTTCCATAAAAGACCAGACACTGTAGCAGTCCGTCTGTCAACAGAATCTTTTGCCACCTGCAATGTGCCGTGCGTTGTGGGGGACACTATTAGACACATCTCAGGAGAACATCATTAGCAGAAAACAAATCCATTTTCTTTGAGACGGTTTCTGTAACTGACTACACATAATCTCTGGTGTGTGAAGAAAATTAAAAAGGAAAAAAGCTCCCTCAAAAGGAAAAAGAGGTCAAACAACCTCCCCAGGGCAGGCTGAGCTCATTTGCGGTGGCCAAAGTACCACTCTTCCATCACCACTTCTAAAAACATGAAAATGAGGAAGTTACTCTTCATGGCTTTGTGTAGATGCCCAATATCTCTCTGAAGTACTCTAACAAGACATTTGCTTGTAAAATCCCAAGCATCTGTCCTTTACTTCTTATCATCTGAGCGCCCCAGTTTACTTAGGTGATAGCAAATTAGCTATAAACTGTTTCTGCCAGCAGTGATGGTCAAAGGACAAGACATTTAGTGTAAGCCTTTGCTTTTCATGAGCCCCTGCTCTCTAATTGGGTCATATATCATTCTTGCAGAAGGCTGGAGAAATGTTCTGGCAATGTGCTATCCCTTCAGATTTAGGTAATGCTTATGTTAGTCTGCGATCACTGAAACATTGTTGATACAAACTGTTTTCAGGGCTGTTGCAACTCCGTGAGGGCTGCCAAGTAACCTGCTATGGTAGCTGCCAGTTCCAACTTCAGCTGATTGAGTGTCCTTAGATAGAGTGGAGTTAGAACCAGAGCTTCCTGATTTGATCATCGTTACAATGGCTGATAGAAAGAGGAAAGGAGAGAGCCTGTGCTAAGTGGCAGGTCCTGTGCAGGGTATTTTGTATGTACTGATATCCTTTTTAATCCTCATAGTAATTCAGTAAGGTTAGAAATAATATCTCAATTTTGGAGATGAGAAATCAGTGCCAAAAGGAATTAAGTAACTTGCTGAAGGCTACCCAGAAAAATAAGACATGGAGCCAGTATTCTAGTCCAGAGTCAAGTGCCTATTCTTTGATTACCCAGAAAAAAAAAGAATAGATGGGCAAAATTATATTCAAGACCAATAGGAGGGTAAAAGAGAAAAGGCAGCAGTGGCAAGAGGTGACTGTCACTTTTTAAAATAGAGGCAAAGGGTCCCTGGTAGATGATCAGTTTTAAAACAGAATCAGTAAATATAATGGGTCTGCTGTTAAAAAGAAAAAAAAATTATTTAAAAATGTATAAAACTTAATAAGAGGGGGTTAGGAAATAAACCGAGGATACGTACCTCATTGTCTGAGGCTGCTAAAATCTCTCTCTCTACTCCTCATCCTAGGTCAGCTTATATAATAACTTTATTCTAGATAACATTTAATGAGTATTTACTATGTTCTAGGTACTATTCCAGGCTCTTCATTTATATTAACTTATTGAATCCTTTAACAGCCCTATGAGCTATATGCTGTTATCACGGCTGTTACATAGATGAGGAAACTGAGACACAAAGGAGTGAAGTACTGGTCCAAGGTTATGCAACTAGGAAATCTAAGTTGATTGAACCTGGGCAGTCGGGCACTATAGCTGGTGCTCTATACCACCGTGCTTACTGCTGTCATACGGAGAAGCAGCAGCCCCATTTCCATCAGTGGATAAGACAAAGGATCAGAATAGACACCAACGCTGCTATGTAGAATTACAATTATTCTGATTAAGATTTTTGAAGTGCCATCCCTATAGCTGTAATATGCATGAGACCAAGTGGCCTCCCATTTAAGATCCCCTGTAGCTATGCCCTTCTACCTGGACCAATAGTGGGCAACACCACAGCCAGGACTATCTCCAGAGCCTTGTCTTCTCCACATGTATCACCTGCCCCGAAAGACAACCCCACGAGGATCAGTGCCTCTGGATGTGTCCTACGCAAAATTTGATGCAATCTCCTCTCTATCAGTTCCTTTAGCAGAGGCTGAGATCCTAGTAAGAAATGCTCATTTTTTGCAGTGTACAAATCTAGGGAAAATTGACTTTGATGAGTGTGGGTTGGTACCTTTCCTCTGTACTTTCCTACCACCTGGGTTTACTGTGGCCATAATAACCCACTGGATTTACTTGCCTGTCTCATTCTCTCTATCATGAGCATGTCTTCTTCATTATTTTATCTCCTGACCCTAGTCTAGTGCCTGGCCTATTATAAGCACTCAATAGTTGTTCAATGAATTATATATAACTTTTATTGGCTAAGACTCTTCCTATCTTTCTATCTTAGATGAAATTTCTTTGAACCAACTTTTTCCCATAGCCAGCGAATGTCCAAAGATCCTAAGATTTCTGTCAACTCCCATGGTCTTTCAATATCAGGGTCCTCTCTGCTTCTAGCCCCTCTATCACTGATTCATCCCTGCATCCACATGGACACAGAAATGATTATGGAAAATGACGCTCTCCCATCAAGTGCTTTGTAATCCAAGTAGAATATTCTGCTAATTTTGAAGGGGGTGTTGGTGGAGAAGGGGAAATCACATCTTGAAGCCAAGAAGATGTCCCACCAACTCTGCATTTCTCTCTCTCTCCTCTGTCCCACCCTATGAAGCAATAAACAATTTTGTCACTTGGTCCCACCTCCTAAGGAACAGTTCCAACCACACCAAACTCTTCAAGATTTCACAGTCCACCCAAACACTTACTAAGGTTTTCTTCCAAACAATGCAGGTCCCCATCTAAGCATAATTCTGGTCTCCATGTTAATAGAATAATATTTTTCTAGCTCCTTACAGAATGAATTAATATAAGAAGTTATAAAGTGACTACCCTTTTTCTTCTCTCTTTCTCTGATTCCTCCAGCTCAGTTTTCCAAAGTAACAATAATAATACCCTTCCTCTATTGCTGTAAAGTCTAACATGGCTGCAAGTGAACAGTTTTGTGTTCCTAGGGTAGAGACATCATGGAAGAGGAGGAAAAAACCTGTAACAAACAAACAAACATTTTTGAATACTTAGTATGTGTCGGGAACCATTATAAGTTCTTTATATACCTTATCATATTTAAGCTGGCTTAGAGAACTAAGTAATAAGCAATATGTTCAAGGTCAGAGAGCTAATAAGTGGTGGAGTCTGGACACCTGGATTCATCCTACTCTAAAGCCCTTATTCTTAAGCACTACAGCCTAGCTTCACCATGGATTAAATACCCTGGAATTTAGTCATCAAAGCAAGCCATTTAGCAAAATTGCCCTCCATTTCCTGTTCTCCTGTAATCAAGGGAGCAGTAACTCTAGAAATATGGAAGAAAATATAGATTCTCAAAGTAAGTTGAAAACTACTTTGTAGTTTTATAAATTCTTCTTATAAGTATAAGCAGTTCCTTCTTATAAGGGGAAATTCAAGACCACTTATGGGGAGAAGATGAGAGAGAACAAATGGGTTTGCATTCCTGGTGGTAGTTTTAAATAGAAGGCTGCTGAGTGGGACAGCTCTTAATGAATTCTCCTCTCAAGACACTGCACCAGCAACTTGTGCCTTTTGGATTTCAGTTTTTAATGAGACTCTCCCTCCCACGCACACATACACACACCCCACACTCAAATATCACTCAACCAACCTGTTTTGATTTGGCTTTCATTAGCCAGGTTTACTGGGGTTGGAACTCGTGAGAGGGGGGAGAAAGGTGGTTAATGATTATTATTGTCATACTTGAGACTATGTAGCAAGAATGATTCATTTTCCTAATAGCTACCAATTTCTTTTTGTTACAGAGGTTCACCAGATAGAGATGGAATTGTAAGTATTTAAATGACCATTTTTAGTAGGTTTGCACTCCAACCTATGCTAGCTTAAATTTCTTGAAGCCCCATTCCTTCTTTTTTTTTTTTTTTTTTCTCCAAGGGAAAAAAAATTAGCTTAAATGACTTTTCAATTACAACTTTTTGTGTTGTAAATTTTGTAGTCATTGCATGGGACATAAATGCAGTCTTGGTCAAGTTAAACTTATTTATTGCATTCACCAAAAACCCTGCCCCAGAGTAGGCAAGCAAACCAGTCATCAATGTGGTGGGTCAGAAGCCAGACAGTTCCTGCAGGGGCTGCTACCATCAACTGTTATTTCGTTTGCAATTTAATGATATAAGAGCTCCTCCTTATATGAGAAGGTTTTTCTCCAGCAGAGGCCACAGAGTCATAATGGATCTGAGATCCAATAAAATTGAAAGAAGCTCTTCCTCTTTCGCAGTTAAGCTGCAGATACATTTTCTATGTTAAATTCATAAGTAGGGAATGGCCTTGAAACCATTTATGCCTGAATTTACAGCCTGGAGGAGGAAAACGTGTCCACTGGGTTTAGATTCAACAGTAACTCTGATTCCTTGCTGGTCACCAGATTTCTTGCTTTTTAAAGAAATCTGTGGTGCATGGGCTTGGATTTATCCGAGTTGTGCTTATGCGAGTTTGCACCAGCTTCTAAAATGACTTCCTTCAAATCTAAATCAGATGCCTATTCAGAAGGTTCAAAAGAACAGCTGTTACTGAAGGAAAAAAAAAAAAAAGGGACTCGCATTAGGCTCGTTGGGCTGAGGTGGGAACGAAAATAAACCAGATAGTTAAAAATATTTTCTTGAAAAATCACCCTTTATAATATTAGACCTAAATTGGGGTGTTAATTGCAGCTATGGTAGGAGTTTTTCTCCCATATTTGACTCAAGGTTCTTAGCTTGGGGTGCCTTTTGCATTCATGTAGTTCTCGCCATGAAATGTTAAGAAAGTAGACTGAAATTTATCAGACATTGGGTAACACTATAATCAAGGCTCTATTCAGCAGGGGAAAAAAAAGACCCAGAAGACTCAGCTTCTCCTCACCTCTTGCTTCTGGCTCAGAGCCCTCTCGTTAACTCTGTCTCAGGTACTCTCTGCTTCTGTGTCTTCTCTTTGCTTCTGTCTTGGTCCCCTCCCTGAGTTCTCTTGTCCCCTTCATTCTGACCCTTGCAAGGCTCTGTGAGATAGTCTCTGCTTTCCCTCCCTGCTGCTTCCAGGCTGGTTTGCTGTTTCTTGCTTCTCTCCCTGTGGCACCCTCAGTCTTGTCCTTTTTCCTTTCTCTAAAGCTCCTCCCACCCTGCTGTTCATCGTCTCCCAAGGCCCCACTGCTATCTCAGAGTTCTCTGGTCTTCTAGGTACCACGAGTTTAAATTTAGAGCAGAACATGCACCCCAGTGCTTGGCACAGTCTTGGCGGGCATGTAGCAGGCACCTCTGAGTATGTGCTGAGTCAATAAGCCCAGCCGTGGTTCTGCGGACTTGCCCACCCTAAGTCAGGGCTTCATCCCTGAGTTCCCGATCCTCCTTCACTGTCACCATTCTCAGTCACATCAAGTTATTTATCAGCAGATGTGCCTTCTTTGTTCCTTAATTGGAAATGCCATGAATGGTCATGATTTTAGGAAGGAGGAATTATTCAATTTCGATTTCTCAGGAAATAACACAGACCTGTTTGGAAAACAGGCTGCATTCGAAATAAATGCAGGTTCTCAGAAACAGGGTGTACAGCTTCCTAGGTAACTGGAAATTATGGGCCAGCTGCTAATTTTACTATTTGGAAATGTGCCTCAAGTTTTTTCCACATACTACGGTCACCAAATTTTGAGAACGTCTTATGAGACCAGTGCTAGAGGGGTCCAAGTTTCTGTTCGCATTCAGTCCCTGGAAATCTCAACCTGATTTTCTTTCAAACTCAGACTGATTTCTTTAAGACCTCATGTCTGTGGAGCCAGTCCACGTTTATGTGGCTGAGTTAGCTTTCAAATTATTGCTTTTTGAATATCTGAAGTTGACATTTATGGTTTCACTAATGTGGTTCTACAAAATACAGGTTGTGGTGTACCCATTTCATGCTTATAAACGACTTTGTCGATGCAGGGGCCACACGATAGATTTAACTATTTAAATTCAGTTTCTCAAAAATCCAGTGGAGCCCATCTCTGGTGACACTGCTTTTGAGTTTTTATCTACAGAGGCTCTGTGGCGAGGCTGCATGTATCAAGGTGGGCTTGCCTGGCTCCCCACTGGCTGAAAATGCCCACCCTCGGCCGAGCTGTCTGTCTCGATGTCTGGAGCTTCAGGCAACTGTGTGTGATGATGCAGTCTAACCCAGAGACAAACTCTGTTTTGTGCAGGATACACTCTAAGTTTTTCCTAAGCAGTTCAGATTTCCATCCACACCTAGACTGGGGGCACTGGGGGTCACGGCCGTTGCTGTGAGGAGATCTCTGCTCATCCTGAACACGTGTGCAAGAAAGGGTCCGGATTTGGAACTGTCAACTGTGTGTGCTGTGTGTATCGATGTCTCCCAGGAAGGCTTTGATCCAGGGGAATATATGATGGAGCTAGCCTTTTCAGACGTCCAGTAGAAATACAACCATTTTTATTCAGTCTCTTTGATGTGTCCCGGTGTCTGTTCTCTACCTGTAAATTAAGTGCTGGCTGAGTGAGGACTAGATCCACATCATCCCTAGTGCCTGGGATGCCTCTTCCTCCTTCCCTTCTTCTCCTGGCCTAGCCACACCGGCCTGCTGAATAGAGCCTCATTATGGGCCCCAAAGTCCACTCTTTGCTTCAAGAACCCTGCCAAGATTGGTAGGCCCTACAATTTGGCCTAGACATTATTTCTTCTATGGTATGCTTGCTGACTCCATGTGATTCTTTATATGTGTCTTGAAGAACAAACAGATCCTTTAACAACTTTTTTCTACATGAAAACAATCAATTCCAGCAGCCCAGCCCACATGAACCACCCTACAATAACAAAGCAGAGTGCGCACGTGAAGGAGGAAAAAAAGTTTCGGTAAGGAAACAGATTTTAGTTTAAGATATCCAAGGGGTTGTAGAAACAGTGAGTAAAATCCCAATTTGAAATTTGAAAAAACAACAGTAGCATTTAAGAGACTCTTTCTTAGATAATGTTTCCCAATTGCTTCCTGAATACCCAGGGCCAATTTTTAAATCAACCAAATAGACTCTATATGTTGACATCTGAATATCCTTTTAAAAAGTGATCAGGCATAAGAGACGTGTGATTCCTATGTCTTAGACAAAGGACAGGGATTCAAATTTTAAAAAGAATATGCTATCTAAAAGAAAGCCTTGGCTGTAATATAAACAACATCATATTAATTGAGTAGTTGTTTATTAGGATAAGCACTATCTCAGTAACGTCAGCAATTTGGCAGGACCTTGGCCTGTGGGATCTAATGTACTTGACAATGGACTTGGGATGCTGATCGTGTCCCAGACTATGCAACAACTATAGCTGTGTTGTCCAACACGGTGGCCACATGTGGCTGTTTAAAATTCAGTCCTCACTAAATGTCCATCGACAGCTGAATGGATAAAGATGTGGTGCATATATACACCACATCTTGGAATTCCACCATGGAATATTCCACCATGGAATATTACTCAACTATAAAAAAGAATGAAATAATGCACTTTGCAGCAACATGGATGGACCTAGAGATTATCATACTAAGTGAAGTAAGCCAGACAGAGAAAGACAAATATCATATAATATGATATCAATTATATGTGGAATCTAAAAAAAAATAATGATACAAATGAACAAATATTTGAACAAATGAACAAATGAAAATGAACAAATGTATTTACAAAACAGAAATAGACTCACAGACATAGAAAACAAAGTTATGGTTACCAAAGGAAAGGGGGGGATAAACTGGGAATTTGGGATTAAAAGATACACACTACTATATATAAAAATAGATAAACAACAAGGGCCTACTGTAGAGCACAGGGAACTATATTCATTCTCTTGTAATAGCCTATAATGGAAGACAATCTGAAAAAGAATATATATATGTATATATATATATATATATATATAACTGAATCACTTTGCTATGCACCTGAAACATTGTAAATCAACTATACTTTAAGTAAATAAATAAATAATTTTTTAATTAAAAAAATAAAATAAAATTCAGTTCCTCAGTCACACTTGTCACATTTCAAGTACTCCACAGCTACTTGTGGCTAGTGGCTACCATATTGGACAGCACACATACAGAACATTTACTTCTTCACAGACAGTTCTGTTGGATAGTGCTGTTCTATACAAAGTGAGTCAAGTCTGTCTCAATGGCAAAAAGATTATATTTAGGCGGTGTATCATGCGCCTTTAATACTTCTCGCCAAGGAAAGCTATGTGGCCATGATCTGACCTTGGAAAAGAAGAGCATTCACGATAGAAATTAAGAACTTTGATGAATGTGTAATTGAACACAATTGTTACTGTGTTTATTGATTTAAACCATGATATTATCTGAGAGCAGATAATAAACCTGACCAAAGTAAAACACCTATTAAAACATGATCAACATTGCTGTAAGCCTCAATTATCTTCAAATAACAGTCATATATTCAAGTTGTAGAAGTTATTTATGCTAATTGTGGAATTTTAGAAAATACAGAAAAGAATTAAAAGAATAAATAATTATACTCCAAGAGAAAAATCACTTTTTATATGTTGATGAATAGCCAACATTGCTTTAAATAGTAAGCCTAATTTTTAAATAATATTTCCTCACTTAACTTACATACTTCCTTGCTTTTTCACTGTTTTCCAACTGAAAATCAATAGAGCCATTACCTCCTTATTACCACTATGAGCTGCTTAAATGGTTAAACCAGGAGAATTGTTTCTTCCTTGGAGTTTGACCAGAAGAATTTCAGCCAGGTTCTGGATTAGCTTTAACTTGATAATATCCACTTGCAAAACCAAATATATTTGTAAGAATTCACTAGTATGAATGAGGCCAAATTGCCAATTTCTCTAATGAAGCTCTGTGTGTGTACGTGTGTGTGTGTGTGTGTGTGTGTGTATGTTTGCATATGTTTTGAATGTCTGCCCCCAAAGAATGTATTTTTATGATTTGTTGTTTGTGTTTAGTACTTATGTTTAAAATGTTCCTATTTTAAAGGAAAATTTCTTTTTATAGGCTTTGCTTTGTCTTTATCTCAATCTTTCATTGGTTTCCATGGAAACTGGGAAATTTTCACTCAGCCCAGATCTAGAAAATTCAAAAAATCGAGGAAATTTTTTAGTCATAATGTCGGATATATGTTGTCAGGAAAGAAACATACACACACATATATTTATTATGTTTTTGTTTAGCTGAACATATCAACTATCTTGGTTTTGAAAGACTTTGATTATGGAGATGAGCTTATCATGGAAGCAAACAATGGTAGAACTTTGAAATTTTTGAACTCAGTAGTTTATCTAATCTCTTTAGTTTTTAGATAACAATTCTTTGTATTGAAGAATTGTTTGATAACGAAAAGGTCTCTTAATAGTACTATACTGATCACAAAATTCATCAGTTTAGTTCTTTGGGATCAGCTTAGTTTATTTGATTTCTCATTATTATACATTACATTTGTATTTTGAATTTATTGTACATGCTATCTAAGAAGGATTTGGAGAATTTTGCAAAGAAGACATATGCAAACAGATTGGTAAAGTAGAAATTTTAAAAGAAAGCAAATATGACAAAAAGAAAATAGGAACCATGCCCATTCACTATGAGAGAGATTTTTTTTTTTATTATTAGACGGCACATTATTTAATGGACCATGTCCTCAAAAGCAGCTTCATAGCTTATACAGGTGCAGAGTTGATGTGGCAGGTTTTTAAAGCAACCTTTGTTCAAAGAAGAAAGAATGTCATTGAAGCACTAATTCAATGAAGGCAATTCTGTGAGAAGGTTAAAATGATGTAGTCTGACAAAGTACATAATCTTTGTCAGGAGCAAGACACACACGAAGAGGGGTACCAGCCCTGTATTCTGGGGCGCTGGTTGGTGGAGGTGGGGCAGAGTTGGTGCATTTGTAAATTCCAGTGCAGTATTAGTGTATAGGAAGAGAGAGGAAGATAATGAACACATTATTCCCTAGGCACTTCACCCTTACTAATCTACTGTTAGTAGTAGAGTGCCCAGTCAACGTGCAGTAAGTATTACTCAGTGATGATGGTTACTAGGTTACCTCTGATTTGGTTTTCTAGTGATCCTATAGGCATAGATGCAAAGCTTTCTTCTCCTACCTATTTGTCAAATTAAGTGTCAGCTGTTCACATTTTATTTCAACTGGCCTTCATTTGTGACTGCAAAATTACGTGTCCTGTCCTCAAGCCTCGTGTGTCATGTCAGCATCTGATGCGTGTTGTTGTGAGATCTGTGAGTGCTCTGTGACACACTGTTTCCCCACGTGCTAACTACAGGAATGTTGTTGAATGGACTGTCCATTACCAACCTCATTTGTGTTTTTGTCCTTTGCTCACAAGAAGTAGAGAATCCCAGGAATTTCAATTTGGATGATACCACATCCTTGCTCAAGTTCTTGTGGCCATACATGCCATGGTTGTACTAGGGGCCAAAACAGAACTTTAAGACAATCCTGAGAGAACAATGCTGATACCCAGTCACCTGTAATGATGTGTGCTCATGGAGGCTTAGGATGCATGGGTGATAGAAATCCACTCTTAATCCTCAAACTCTATATTAATAATTTGGTAAGAAAAGCCCCTTGAAAAGAATATCAGCACTATTTTTAATACTAACAGGCTGAGTTAACTAATTTGGAGCTGATTTCCTTTATATTCTGTCAAGGGGGTGGTTAGGAAAAAGTTGAGTCAGTGTCAGTAAAGTTAAAAGAAGACGAGTTAATGACTTGGATGAATCCTCTTTGGATCTGTTGGAACTAATTGTATATGAGAGTAATGTAGAAGTCAAAATGTTTCCATTTAAATATGTATATACATCTGGGTATATCCCCTAAGGTATAGAGGATTAAATTATAATGTAGGTGCTGCTGACTCTTCAGTAATTGAATAAAATTTGAACAGGTAGTTGTTAATATCTCTATGCTCAGGTATCCTACAGTCTTTTGTGAAATAAGTGTGTAAGTTCTTTTATGCAGTGTCACAGCAGCTCAATTTACCATTCAGCTACACCAATGTTGCTGCTTAATAGGCTGCTCGAATTTGTCTTTCTAGTGTTGGATTCTGATAGCTCTTGCTAAATACAGATAAGAGCGAAGTGTTCTTTGTTCCTTTTTTTATTTTTTTCGTTCAATTGTTTCTCTTCTAAACGTATTTTCAAATTTATTACAGAAGAAAAGCAATGGGGCACCAAATGGATTTTATGCGGAAATTGATTGGGAAAGATACGTGAGTATCAGAAGATTGTTTGTCTTTATAAATATTTCAGAATGTGAAAACGAGTCGAGGCATTCTTGTATTTAAAATAGGACACAGAAATAAGTGAAGCATCTCATTAGGAAGTGCCGGCACCGTTAGCATGGTATAGTCGTTAAGAGCACTAGAGTCTACTAGACCTGGGTTCAAGACCTGGCCCCTCCATATATCATCTATGTGTGGCTTTGGTTATTTTCTGGGCAGCAAAAATGAAATCAGTAGTTATTTTATAGCACTGTTGCGAGGATTCATTGAGCTAATTATTTGCAGAATATTTCAGTAGCCTGCCTAGCCTGTAATATGTGTTCAAAAACTGCTTTTTAAAATATTAACTCCAGATGTTTCAGTCCTGGTTATATTTCTAAGCAGCTTTGAGTATTGGGCCTTGATTTCATAATGTCCTAGTCCATTCGGGCGGCTCTAACAAAAATACTAAAAATTGAATGGCTTGTAAACAACAGATATTTATTTCTAACAGTTCTGGAGCCTGGAAGTCCAAGATCATGGTACCAGCAGATTTGGTGTCTGGTTGAGTGCCCACTTTCTGGTTCATAGGAGGCACCTTCTAGCTGTAACCTCACTGGGGTCTTTTTTTTATAAGGTCACTAACCCCAACCATGAGGACTCCTGCCTCGTGACCTAATCACCTCCAAAGGCCCCACCTCCTAATGCCATCACCTTGGGGTTTGGATTTCAATATATAAGTTTGGGGGGAATACAAACGTTCATACCATAGCTCATGATCATTATTATAGCCTCGTGGTACAGATTTTTCACAGGTCAAATGACAATCACTTGTTGCTTCTCAAGGAGTAAAGGTGAATCCCAGCTGAGACCTAAACTCTCCTCATAATTTACCCAGAAAGCAATTAACCTCGTCACCACACACTTCACCAACCACAACAGAATGGACACAATGGCTCTTAGATTTCTAATCATAGAAAACGTGTAGACCATATTCACATCCAAAGTCATTTCCATTGCATAATAAGTGCCCAAATTCACAATCCCTACAGAATGCCTTTGTACTTATACCTTAGGTGACTGTCTGACCCAGCCTCCCCTTTCATAAGAATTAAGCTTGATGTTAATGCTTTTGCACATTTGTTAATAAGAAGAATTTTATTTTTATAATAACTACCACCATTTATAATAGTATACGCTACTGAATTCTTACCACCTTAGAAGGTAAATACTACATTATCTGCATTTTAGAGAAAAGAAAACTGAAGCTCAGAAAGGGTAAATCTTCATGCCACCCGTGCAGTCCAAAACATGTCATTCTGTCAACCTCATTACCTGGTCCTCTCTTATATTGGTTTCCCAGGATTGAGATCTTTTGATATTTTTAGCAGTTTAATTCCCTAGATCTATGATAGCCCCTATGTTATCCTACATCCAAATTGTTCACAAATAATGTTATAAGGGAAGTTACTAAAGATATTAAGGAAGGATGATTTCTTTTCTCAAAATTAACACTTTTTCACCCAGAAAGATTTTTGTTATGTTTTGTAGAATTCTTTAATACACAGGAATGGGATACTCTAAGCAAACAAGAAGCATGATAATTAAAATACAAAATTACTCATCAAGTACTTCTGCTACCCCATCTAAACTCTAAACCCTAGTGCTGTCCCTGTCAACATGTAAGTGTTTAAATGAAGCAGAATTTCCCTCGAATTTGCTTAGTCCTAAAAAATACTTGGGTCACAGGAATTGTGTTTGTAATTATACACTAGACTCCACTTTCTCTAAGTAATAATAATGGTTTTATTCTTAATAGATTATGTCATCGTGTTTTTGGCAAGGAAGGCCTAGGGAAGGATGTGGCCTTCAGGCAAAGCCTTAAAGTTTAAGTAGGGTTTAACTGACTGCACATTTGAGGGAGGAGACTTCCAGGCAGAGAGAAGGACATATATGAGGACCCTGAAGTGGGAAAGAGCTTGCAGCAATCAAATCATAAACGTTAATAATGGGAAGAAGGCCTTGTGAGAATCAGGCAGGGCCTTGTGGGCTACACAGTGGTGCTGACTATTATTCTAAGTGCAGTGAGAAGCCAGGGACAGGTTTTTATCAGGAAAGTAACCTTAATACTCTTGCATTTTAAAAGTAGCTTTGAGTACTGAAAGGACAGAGGGAGACAATGAATGCCCAATAAATGGCAGCTTTTCCATGGCGTTCAGGCCCTCTTCTCTCTCCATGGTCATGGTATGTCTTTTGCTTCGAAAATCTGTCTCTCCAGCTCTGTCTTCTTTGCTTTCAGGCCTATGACCTTAACTTCAAGAGGCTGCCCTTGAACTCTGTACCCTTTTCCTCTCTCAGGCATAGAGTTGAGCCTCAAAATACCTGGGATCAAGGCCCAGGTCTACCATTTGCTGGGTGTGTTTCCTTGAGAAATGGTGTCTAATTCCTCTTAGTTTCCTCCTTGGTGAATGGGATAATTCTTTCCACATAGGATTGTTATGAAGGATCAGTAAAATAAAGCGTGGGTCACTGTACTTATCGTATAATAGGAACTAAAATATGATAACTCTAATCCCAGTCATGCAAACTATCTTTTATCTTTCCTGTCTTTTTCCTAAAAATGTTACTTGCCTTCTGTTAGAATGAGTTAATCCAGGAGTACTCCCAGAATTTGAGGATAGCAATCTTGGAGCCTTCTTCTTCTTTTTTTTTTTTTTTTTTAATTATACGGGTTCTTTTTTTTTTTTTTTTTTTTATTTATTTATTTATGGCTGTGTTGGGTCTTCGTTTCTGTGCGAGGGCCTTCTCCAGTTGGGGCAAGCGGGGGCCACTCCTCATCGCAGTGCGCGGGCCTCCCACTATCGCGGCCCCTCCCGTTGCGGAGCACAGGCTCCAGACGCGCAGGCTCAGTAATTGTGGCTCACGGGCCCAGTCGCTCCACGGCATGCAGGATCCCCCCAGACCAGGGCTCGAACCCGTGTCCCCTGCATCGGCAGGCAGACTCTCAACCACTGCGCCACCAGGGAAGCCCCTTGGAGCCTTCTTGAACCTTCCATCTTCTTTTTCTCCTATGACCAGTCTGTTACTAAGAACTAACAATTTGTCCTTCCAAATGTCCTTGATTCATCCCTTCCCACCACCAACAACTTGGTCGTTTACTTAGCACATCTCACCTGAATTGACGCAAGCATCTTGAATTAGTTTTCCTTTCTCCAGTTTCTTCTGTCCCCAATATATCCTGAAGCATAGTTCCAACACCTTAAGATTCTGCTTGCAGTGTGTCCTACCTTAATTGAGAAGCTGCAGTAGCCATATCAAGTCCAGACTCTTCCCCCAGCATGTTGCCCCCCAGCCCCCAGCCGTGGTCTCCCACCATACAGCTTCCTTTCCAGTCCTGTCATTGTCACCCTTGCCTCTCCCTTTCCCCACGGGAATCATACTGTCCATTCCTGCCTTGGTGTCTCGGTACAGGCTCTTCCTCACCACTGACTCCCCTCTCCTCTCCATCTGGCCCGAAAGGCACACACAGACTCCCTAATTCTTCCAAACCTCACAAATTTCCTCTCCTTTCAAACTCCTATCACTGATGTTTCGTGTTTCGCATTTTTTTGAACTTTTGCTTACCAGGATACAGACGAAAGAGAATTTGCATTTTGTATCCCTGCCATGTTGCTCAGCATAGCCTTTGGCTTACAGGAAATGCATGATAAATTCTGTTTGAATGTTTTCTTTCATTGACAGTTGATTCCTAGTTTATTTTCCCAATAGGAAGACTCTCCAAATATCCGTGAGTAAATATCTAAACATATAGGGCCCAGCACTCACCTCCAAAACAAGAGACAAGTCTATATCCTTAACTGGAAGACTCTTGAAGGAAAATGAATAATTCCTTTATCATTGTCAGGATAGTGATTGCTTAATGTGCACTTGTATTTTATAGAACTCGCCTGAGCTGGATGAAGAAGGCTACAGCATCAGACCTGAGGAACCCGGCTATATCCTTTCTTTATATTTTCATTTTCATTTTCATTTGCTCTCAGCAGGGTGATAAATTTTGTATTGAAAAGGTGCCGAAACCCAAGTTTCTCAAGTCCTGTTGTCCCTCGTATTAGAGATGAATAAACAGCACAGAGAACAGTCTGATCACTAACAAGCAGACATTTTGCCTTGCTCTATTCATAGAAAAGAGAGAGAGAGGAGAAAGAGAAAAATTGTGCTGAAAAACAGTTGTACAAATTGTGGGTACTGGGTTGTCTGCTGAAATCTGATACGACAACGCCACTAATGGTGGCTGGAAAATAGCTCTGACTTGTGCTTTGCCTGCAAACCATCTCTGGTCAGAGCAGGTCACACTCTGAAGCAGTTAAAGTCATCACAAATCGTCCGTAGAGTGGCCTTCCTGTCTCCACAGTAAGAGGAAGTTCCCGTGGGCCTGTCACTGTGTGTGCTGAGTGTGACACAAATGGCCAACTTTGTAACCATTGCTCCTTGAAATTCACCATCCTTAATCCTGCTCCAAGGAAAGGTGAATAAATTCTCTTTCCTGCTTTACCCTTTTTGTTTGTTTTGCTTTGATTTTCTACCATCTAAGGATACTTCTGCTGCCTCAATGCGCAATCACTCATGTCTTCTACTCATCATTGCCTCCCAGTAGAAAAGAAGAATTACGTATCTTTAACTGCGTTTTACCTACCAAAGGAAAGCACTTTTATTCTTCAAGCGAATCGGAAGAGGAAGAAGAATCACACAAGAAGTTTAATATCAAGATTAAGCCATTGCAAGCTAAAGACATTCTTAAGAACGCTGCAACTGTAGATGAACTGAAGGCATCAATAGGCAACATTGCACTTTCCCCATCACCAGTGGTGAGTGGTTTTTATTTCAAGCTTTGGTGAGGTTGGACAGAGATCTGTGCTCTGCCCATACACGTTAAGTAGATCAGAAACTTAAGCTGAAGGCTGCATATGGTCACCATTTTATGAAGTCTATAAACCTGAAACAGCTCGTTCTAGCCATGGAAAGTTATGCTCATTTTATATTGCAGTTTCTGTGCTTTTCAAAATGGTAAAAATGCACGGGATCACATTTCTTTTTGACGTTTTCCTGCAAGCATTTTTCAAAGAAGGAAAAAATAACATAAAGATTATCCAGACTTACTCCTGAAACAATTAAAAACAATATGAAGTTTACAAATTTACTAACAGCGAGTTTTAAAAACACATCTTAATGTCGTCTTTTATGATATAACACATAAAAACTCATGGAAAGAAAACCAAGAAAATTGCTTTTTTTTAGGAAAATAAAAACCCTTTTCATTGCTAATGCTTCAAAAAGAAATATTAATCTAACATCATAGATCATAGTCTAAAAAGATATTAAAACTCATAAGCTTCATTATATTTTATTATCAAATTGTCTTAAATAATCTCATCATTTAGGCACCTCAGATACAGGTATGCCTTATTTATATTAATCAAATTCGTATTTCTCTACAAGTTGTACTTCCTTCTCCAATTCTCATCTACTAAATTTCTCTAATTGCTCCATTCTGAGTTCCAACATTTACAATCTTTTCTCTGTAGTACTTGATAAATGCTGCAATTGTTTTCTAAAAATAGCTGTGAAGAGCAGATGAAGGCCCTCATACTAGGAGCTAATATGTTCTTGGCTTCTTGGCATCTTCTTTAGAGAAATGTGCTCTCCCTGCAGCATTTCCCATGAACGAGGTAGTTAAGAAATGCTGAACCATTTTTGAGATGCTTCTGGAATATCTCGACTAACCTTCCTAAAGGAGTTGTAATCACCCATCCTTTGGGAATAAATGTTTGCCTGCCTGGGATGGATAAAGTCTATAAAGATGCCTTCTTTAGTGCTTAGTGCTTAGTGCTTATAATGGCCTTTACCACTGCGGTTAGAGTCAACTAACATGATTTCTAATAGTAGTCAACCACAGCAAATGATATTTCAGGTAATTTTTAATCATATACCCACTTGCCATCTTAAGATGTTTTCTTGAAAAGGGAGGCAGAACATGTATTAGTTTTCTTTCCCTTCTGCCATGGAGGGTACAGATTTTAAATTCACATGTTGGTCTACAATACAGGTGATTTCTAGTAATTGGGGCATTTTAACTGTACACACTTTCACTTTTCAGTTAACATCTTCCAAGTCGTTTTTTACTTACTAAATCATTTTTTATCAATTGTAAAAGTTTATTTCAATGCCTGAAACCAGTTTATATCCACTTCTCTATAGAGTGTAATAAACTTAGTGGTCATTTGAAAGCTACCAGGATAAGTGTAAGAAGGCAAGTTCATGGGATTCAGTGAACACATTTCTTTGAAAGAAAACTTATTAGAACGATCCCAGACACGTGGGATATATTTGCTGAAAGCTAGTTGAATCTTGGAAAGGAAAAGTCCCTTCTATCAAAACGAATATGCCTGCCCAAGTCATTCCTCCAACCAGATAATGAGGGTACAGCAAGGAGAGTGGTTGTCACTCTGAGCTCTTCCCAACACCAGTTTTTAAAGTGATATATTGACATGATGTGGCTGAGACTGACAAAAAGATGTTAGGGAAACAATGTTAAAACTAGATGGAGACACCCAGAGAAGTAATCCCAGGGTTAGGCAATTCCTGCAGACCTGCAGCCCCACAAACCAAGGGATCCCCCCCCACTACTGCCTCCACACTCCCAGCTGGTTCCCTCTAATGTGGGAACCTGGCTGTCTCATTACTATGATTCCCAAAGAGTTGTGATTTTTGACATTTACTGTAAGAAAATGAGCTGTGATTGCTGCTTTAGGGAAAGGTAGGCACGTTTCTGGATAAACATAAGTGTAAAGAGAGATTGGACTGAAAACATATTCTTGGCTTTAGAATCCATACCCTCTTCTAGATAACCCATAACCAAATATAGGTATATTTCACAGATGACATAGGTAGAACTTTATCTCCAGAACTGGATAAATAGAAATAACCTTCTGAAATCCAGTTAGTGCCATGATAAAAATAAGGAATGCTTTGTACAGCTTTAGATGTTTCCAGCCAAGCAATCACGCGTTCACACATCTACACTTAATTCAGGTACAAAAAGAGAAATAGGACCTACACCAGTTAATGATATATCAGAATATTTCATTTAGGCTATGGTTCTTATGCTACAAAAGCATCAATTGTTACACTACTAGAAATAAGGAAAATTCCAAATGGTAAGCTACTCATAACAATGTCTTATGTTGAATTTCTGATTTCTATTTCTTTTGAAGAATTTTAAGATAAAGTTGTGTTTCACTTGTTCCTTTCATCTATCTGTGAATATGTATTAATGAATTGTAACCCATTTGATATCTCTTATCATGAATTGATTTTCATTTTATTTGGGTAGCTTTCCTGTATACACATCATGGTCAAATGACTCGATAAATGAATGAAATGAATGAATGGATGGATGAATGTGTCATATATGTCTATGTGTATATACAGTATAAACAAACCTATCTGAAAATTACTCCTCCCCAAAACAAAGCTTCAGCAACATAGAAAATCAGGGTTTTAACTGCTGGCAAAAATCCTACACTACAGACAAATAAACATAATTCCAGTCCAGATCTCACCTGGGCCCTTGATTTTTATATAGAAATCAAGTATAGTATGGACCAGGACAAGGCCAAGCACCAAAAAAGAAGACAGGAGGATGCAGAGGTCAACTCACAGGCAAAAGTTGTTAATTTCTATTCTTATCATGCTGTGGTCTCCTAGTAAGATATCATGCTGATATGGTAAAGAAGGAAAATCACCCAGGTTTTAGTTGTTGATTTGGGATCTGTATGAGTTAGAGTATTGGTAGAGCTGCTTTAACAGAAACCAAAATAGTCATGGCTTTAAAAAAATGGATGGTTTATTTCTATCCCACAAAAGAGTCAAAGCTGGTAGGCAGTCCAGATGGGTAATAGAGTCTTGCTCCAGGGGTCATTCAAGAACCCAGGAACTTTCTGTATTATTGCTCTACCTTTTCAAGGATGCTTGGTGCCTTACCACCATGAAACACCTCCATGTTCCAGCCTTGGGATGGAGGAAAGAGAAAATAAAAGGCAAGTGGTTTCTTTTAAGTGTTTAATTCAGAAGTTGTACCCATCACTGCCCCCCAGATCCCATTGGCCATAATTTAGTCATATGGCCATATTAGCTGGAAGGGAGTCTGGGAAATGTAGTCTTTGGCTGGATACACATATAACCAGCTAAAATTCAGCGTTCTGTTACTAAAAGATAAAGGAGTGAATGGATATTGGTAGATATTGACACAGTTTCTGTGCCACTATATCTTAAATAATCTCAGATAAATTTGGGGAGTGATTGGAAAATGGGATTTCCCCCCATCTATCTTAAAATTATTCCCAGAACCTATTGAAACTAGGAAGTTTCCTTTTAGAGAATTCTAATCACTAATTTCTAAATACCAGTTATGTTATGCTATGTGCTAGCCAGCAGAAGGATGAAAAGAAACAAATTTAAATAAAATACCAACTTATTTGGTTGATAGAGACGCCTCCAACAGTAATAGTGCTCCTTCTGTCTTACAAAGTTCACTGCTTTTTGAGGAAGGCTGTTTCATTGTTGAAAGAAATTTATTAAACCCAAATGCTGTCTCTGTGTAACTTTTGTTCATGTTATAGTTGTGCTCTTTGGAGGATGAAAAAAGGACAGAGTCCCTCCTTTTCTCAACAGGTTTTCCGTGCAACATGATGATTCCAACTCCAAGTTTAGTGTGCAGGATGTTGGGCTCAATACCTGTGGGGTAGGGTGGGCAGAGGGAGAAGTTAAGCTGTTTTGCACATCCAACAACAGCCTAAGCTAATCACATGGGGAACTTGTGAGCTAGAATGACCCTTCCGGGTTGTCCTGGGTTTAGCTGAGATCGATAACCTTTATACTGCTAGTGCTCCAATATGGGCAGGCTAAGAAGGGGCATGACCTTCGCCAAGGTGGCTCTCTGCAGCTGAGTCAGATCCTGAAGTGTTGACAGTTGAAGGCTGTCTACCAATAGCACTCCTAATAGCTGTGGGAGAAACCCTTCTGAAGACAAATCTGCATGGCACATTTTGGCACCTCTTGTTACCACATTCTTTTCCAAGTGCTTTCTGGCCATTTGTATAAATAATTTCTTCTAGAATCTTGGGTTAATAGGAGGTAGCCGTATAATAATACCCAGGTCTGCCATGTTCTACCTGTGTAACCTTAGATAAGCCCCATAATTCTTCTGAGCTTCTATTTCCTTTTCTGTAAAGTGAGGATAATAATGGTCCTTATGGAATTTTTCTGTAGATTATGGTTGGTCTCTGGCAGGATCAAATCTTCTTTGACTTTTTGTTCCCTGTGCTTAGAACAGTACATGGCACACATTGGGCATACAGATAGTTATTCAATAAATGAGTGAATGAAGAAAGCACACAGAATATCCTAGTAACAGTACCTGATGTGTACATAATACTTTGCAGTTGTTTGTTTCTTTATTTCTGGTTGTATTGTTCAGGGTTCTCCAGAGAAACAGAACTAACAGGATATATGTATATATTTGTATAGATAGATGAGGGAGAGAGAGAGTGAGATGATAGATGATAGATTTATTATAAGAAATTGGCTTCACGTGATTATGGAGGCTGAGAAGTCCCACAACATGCTGTCCACAAACTGGAGACCCAGGAAAGCTGGTGGAATAATTCAATCTGAGCCTCAAGCCTGAGAACCAGAAGACTTGATGGTGCAAATTCCAGTCTGAGGGCAGAAGATGACAAGGTGTGTCCCAGCACAAACAATGAGGCAGAAAAGGGGAGTGAATTCCTCCTTCCTCCACCTCTTTTCTATTCAGACCCTCAATAGATTAGATAATGCTGACCCACATAGGAGAGGGTCACCAGTTCAAATGCTAATCTTATGTGGAAACACCCTCACAACACACTCAGAAATAATGTTTAATCTGGGTACCTGATAGCCAATCAAGTTGACACATAAAATTAACCATCACACTAGTATGTATGTAGGTATGTATGTATGTATATATGTATTTATCTGTATTTGTATATACGTATTTTTTAATCTAACTCTTGACCCTTTATTGAGAGTCATGGCTTTGCTCCCCCATTTCTAGTACCCTGCCCTGAAAGCATTCTGTCTTTTCATATCCTGGATTATAATGTATCTGTATCTCAAGTCTTGAATTCAGTTAAAGAGGTTTGGGCAGTCTCTTGCCTATCTTAGACTTTAATTTTGAACCAAATCTCCACCTTTTAGAGGAACTACTTTTAAATCAATTTTTTCCATACTAGACATTTGTGATTGATATTTCTTTAAACACAAATAGAAACTTTGTACTTAACCCCTGAAGGACCTAGCATACAGTGCCAGCTTATCTTACAGGAAAGATATTGGAATCTGATACACCTGAACTCAACCTCTTGCAAACTTAGGCAAGTTTCTTAAACCTATTTGAGTCTCAGTTTCTTCACGTCTAAAATGGGAATAAATGAACACCTACCTTACACGGTAGTCCATCTCTTTCTGCTAATAAAATGTAAAGATCTTTCCTTTAAAGGAGAAGATAGAAGCAGGGATATGAGATAAAGAGTTCTGCTATCTGCTTCACTTGGTACCACAATCCTTACATTCAGAGTAGAAGCAAACCTCTATTATATCTTCCACAAGTGGTTTTGTCCTTAAAAAGTAAAAATTTCTCAAAGGGGCTAAATAAATTAACGGGTGCAAGATTGGACTATAAAGAAATATGCCCTTATAAAAACAACAAAATGAAAATTCAGTACACAATGGAATACCATTAATTCCCTTTAAGATAATTTGAGAGAGATACAAATAGACACTTATTCCAATGATGTCACAATTACTCAAACAACTGGGCCCTGCCTCTTCCCTGGGGTTGCTTTGCGCAAGTTACAAAACCTGAGTCATGGTTTCTTCATTAGTAGGTGAAGATAACTCCCATACCTACTTCACAGGGCTATTGTAAGGGTGGCATGAGTTAATATAGAAAGCACTCAGATGCTACATTTAGGGATTATTTGATTGTTCTTGTTAGAATTGTCTGCAGAGCCTGGGGCATATTTTTAAGAATATCATTAATGGTGATAAATCAGGAAACCCAAATGACCAAAAGTCATTTAGAGCCAAGACCAGTAATTACTCTGAGTATCAAACTGGGAAAATGTGTTAATAAAATAACTTATTTTGTGATGCCTGTGGATTGGTTTTGAAGCTCATTCCAGAAGCATTCCTGTTTTAGCATTCCTAATTTTGTTTTAACAAAATCCCTTGAATAAGTGTGGTGCTTCTTCAGGAGACCATACTGAAGGCTAGCATTCCCAATGGGATCCTACATTGTGCATCCCCACCAAATTTATTTCATGGAGAAATGACATCATTTTCCAGCCCTCTTCGAATCAACTCACCAAATATTTGGTAAGCACCTTCTATGTAGCAGGCACTGAGAGCTAGCATCAGAAATATTGGACACACTTTGTCCAACCTTCGTGCTAACTAACTACAAGCTTATCAGAAAACAATGTATAGCTGATGTCACAAGCAGCACACAGAGGTTGAACTTCCCCTTGTGGTCCAAACACCTGCCTGTCTTCACTCAGTCCTGATTGAATATGTGGACCTATGTGGTCAGCTTCCCCTCTGGCCTCCATTTCACAGTCTCCTGACTTCCTCACCCCTCTCAGGATCTCAGAGGTAGACATCTTCGTTTCTTCCAGAACCCACAGGGACACATCTTCAGCGACGTGCTTTGCTCACTAGGTACTTTGAATCCTGTGGCTCTCATAGCTTTCCTGGAATTGAAAAGACAGATGCTATATTTTAATTCTTGGTGCAATATCATCTTTTCCTTGTGTCATGAGCTGCCGTTGATTCCTTTACTTTTGTTCTTTGGTGAGTCGAGGATCACTGATGACTTACCTTGAGAAGTTGTCCTTAATTAGAAGCATTTAGTTCTATACTGATTACAAATTTTTGCTCTGGGATAAGTCAGAACTAAGTTTGCATTCTGGCTCTGCACTCATTATGCACATGATCCTGGGTAAGTTACTTAAACCTTTAAGCCCCAGTCAAGGCTTAATCAGGTGTAAAATCATTTTAATAATACTATTCACCTCATAGGATCCTTATAAAAATTAAGCAAGTAGTGCATGTAAAGTACTTAGTACTTTGTAAGTATATTTATGTAAGGCCCAAAGGAGTTGCTTAGTAAATGATAGCTATTTTTAATCAGAACAGTGGAGTGTGTCTCATGGTGACTACTCATAAACATCCTAAGGCCAGAGACCACTTAGAGAACTTATGATGGCGATGGCGTTGCTGGTTGGCAGCTATGAAAATTTGCTTACTGATTGTGTTTCAGTTGCTTCACATATGTTAATTCGTTTATCCTCTCAACCACCCTATGAGATAGGTACTATTATTACCCTCATTTTACAGATGAGAAAACTGAGGCATAGAAGAATTAATTAACTCACCCAAGATGTCACAGCTAGTAAGTGAAGTTGCTGAGATTTAAACTCAGAAGTTCTGGTTTCCAATTCAGAACTCTTACCCGCTATATTATACTACTTTTGATGAAAGCTACTGTTTCTCTTTCCAGAGGAAAAAATTAAAATTTCATTAACTCATACAAAACATTTTACAAATAATTTCTGATTACTCACAAACCCTTTGAAGGCTATCACTATAATGGTGCCTAAAGAGCCCACGTCACTCTACATATACTCTCTCCTGGGTTCCACGTGACAAGAGAGCAAGGCTGAGCTGATAGGTCAGTCAGGCTTAATTGCTGCTGTGTCACCTTTGTTTTAAATGTTAAAGAAAGACACCTTATTTTTATATGACATATATTTCAGTTCCCCTAATCAATCAATCAGCAAGCATTTTTTTATATCGATGGTTCATTACAATAATGGTTCGTGTTTTACAAAAGCTGTCACGATCAGAAAGATGTAATGAGCCAGCTACACTGTTAAGTAGGCAGGGAGATGGGGCTCACCTTATTTTACAGAAGACATCAACTCCGAAAGATCAAGAGGCAGCTGAAGTTTCGAGGGCCAGGACTAGAACTCCAGCATCTGCCTCCTTTCTGCCAAGTTAAAAACACAGTATATTTTCTCATCTACATTGAATCAGGGTCTGTGATTCAATTATTTTTAAATTCCTCTCAACTTTAATACTCTGCTGTGCATATTCTGGCCCAAGAATCTCTGTGGGAAGTGTTCTGTTTTAGGAGCAGGTTGATGATATAGCAAGGGGACCAAGAAAGAGAGCATTTCTTGAAGCCCATTGGTTAAGTAGAGAGAACACAGGCTTTTGAGTCTGTATCTTATTATCTCTCTGTCCATGGGCAAGCTCCTTAACTCAGCATCTCAGTTCCCAAGTCTGTAAAATGGGAACAGTAATGCCTACCTTCTCAGGACTGATGTAAAGATGACATGAGATAATGTTGCAAAATGCCCACTTCAGTGCCTATCACCTAGGAAGGGGCTCTATAAGTATCGGTTCCCTTTTCAGCTCCATTTCTCTCTTCCTTAAGTTCAGAGACTTGTGGGAGGAAGAAAGAGAATAAAAATAGCGAGGGAGGACTTGAGCAAAGTCAAGGAGAAGAGGGCTGATAGAAATGATGAGAGAGTAGGAGTTGACCTAGCCTGGCATGTGTGCTAGTGCCTCCTCTCTTTCCCCTGCAAACTTCAGTGATACAAGGAATTAAAGAATTTGACATGGAGTTATGAAGGGGCAATTAGTTTAATCTTGTTCCTGGAGATTTGCCATCCATAACGGAGTTATTTAATCAAAAAATCTGGGGAGGGGGGATAGCTTTTAATTGAGGACAGTCTGGTGCTGTTTGCCTATTCCAGGTGGCCACCCCCACCCCCAAATTAGCCTGCCAGCGAGCAAAATCCCTGAATTTGCTGCTGCTTGGTAACACCACACCCTTTCCTGTCCTCACTTGGGCAGAAGGTTCAGCACCCCATTGAGTTCAGGAAAAACAAAGAGTCATCGGAGGAGGAGGAGACCTCCAGTCTCCTACACACTGGCATTCGCTCCTGGTAGAAACTCTGCACGGTGCAAGGGGAGGGTAAAGATTGCATGCATTCTGATGCTAAGCGCTTAGCCCAGACCTCCAGTGCAACGAGTTGGAGGGGAGAGGCTCAGCTTGGGTTCAACGCATCAAACATGATTTGGGTTGGGATTGGATCAGGGATGTCAAGCGTGAAGCATATAAACTGCCACTCCCCTTCCAAACCCTCAGCAGACATTGCGACTAGATCCCACATCCCAGATGTAGTCTGAGAAGCCCCCTCTAGACAGAGCTGCAAGCAGCCTGGCCAAAATCATCTAGAGTTGGCACATGAGATGTATCTCTTTTTTTCCAGGCCTTATAGAGAAGGATAGATGGGGAGATGGGTGGGATCTTCCTTTTTCAAAATATATTCTTTCCTGCATTATAGTAAGCCATGCGACTTATTCGCAGAAGAATTTGTTTCATATCTGATATGTGTATGTTCTTTCCTTCATTACTAACTAGTTTTTCTTAGGGAATTCTCTGTTGCTTCCATTCCCTGACATTTAAAATTAAAATATCATTTTTCCAAACCCTTATGCCCAGCGTACGATGGTAAGAAGAAATCCCTGAGCTGTTGTATGTTTTGATCTCCTTGAAAATGAGCAAAATATTAATTCAATCTGGATTGCCTCTGTTATTATTTCTCCAACTAATATTGGTTGTACCCTCTGAATACCTGGTATTTTGCTTCCCTTTGTGAGATGTAAGAGTTAGAGTTTCCTTGCATAACTGCAGATTCTTCATTGTGTTCTTCTATCTCAGACAACCTAATCTGATTGGGGGTTCCAGAAACATGAACACCAGGGTTGGAGACCTTAACCCTCAATTTCTGTTACCAACTTAAAATCTAATTGTATGAAACAATAGACTCAAAATATTGACACACATAAAAATGTTAGGATGTCCTCAACCAGAGGTAGCAAATTCTTGAATTATATGCTTTTAATCTTTTAATTACAATGCTAATTATAATCAAAAAGGCTAATTTTTCTATCTTTAAGGTCTTCTGCCTTGGTTGTGTTAGTCCTACCAGTGTAGAGTTGAATTTAAAACCATTTTTATTAGCTAATGGTGTATTTGGGGTAGAATGGGCCCTGTAAAGAAGCAATCATTTTGGAAAATAAGTTTGTAACAGAAACATAACTTGTGAACAATTCAGCAAATGTTGGGTTAATGACAACTCATCCCGCACCCAGAAGTTATAGGTTCTTACTCCTGCCTTAATGGGGCCTTTCCTCTAGAGTCTAGGACATTGAATGGCATGTAATAGGTACTTAGAAAATACTTGTCGGCTGGGAATTCTTGGCGGTCCAGTAGGCACTTTCACTGCCAGGGCCCCGGTTCAATCCCTGGTTGGGGAGCTAAGATCTCACAAACCACGCGGTTCAGCCAAAAACAAAACAAAATTTGTTGGTTGATTGAACAGAAGGATGCTCTTCACTGTGGGAACTTGGTGTTTCACTGGGATATAAGGCAACTTATATCCCTCGCATTATTTTATAAAGAGAGAAAATTTTTTATTGCTTCCCCTTCAATTCAACCAAGTTTTTCTTCATTATCAGATGGATGATCAGTATGAACAATAACTGTTCTTGTCTTATAGGAGTTACCTGTAGGTTCTTTTCTAAAGTTTGTTAATGTGTCCTTTTCTGTGGCTGCCGGTTTTTTGTCAGAATTCTCTTCCCCTAATCCCATACATCTTAATGAGATGTCTGTTTTCTCATCTCAGATTTCAGTCACTTAGTGTCCATGACCTTGAGAATAAAGGGTAGATACTTTATTATCTTTTTACACTGTTATATTTATTTTTATACTAAAGAGTTTCTATAAATGTAGGAATAATAGTATAAAAATAAGTATAACAGTATAAGAAAAAAGGATCTATCCCTTTATTCTTTAAAGGAGAATTTTTTTTTTTTTTAGTGCCAGAAATAATCTACAGCAATGAATGTACTTTGTAATTGTTTTAGAAAAAAAATCTTAGAGTGCGAATCACCCATATTAATTATGTCAGAAAATGTTTCCTCAAAGACTGGGGGAAATTTCGTTTCTAAACAGAATGAAGGTGAAGTTTCCTTCTGGCTCTTATATTATCTAAAGGACAGGCACTAACTGGACCTTAAGAACTACTGTTTCAAAGCAGCCACCAGCACAGCTGTGGTACAGAGCTGTACACGCCAGTCTGAGCTACTTGTCCTGAAGTGGCCGACACAGAGGGAAGGCAAGATGGACTGGTCTCGTTCTGTTTTGCCCAGTTGAAACTCTCTTTCTACATCCCAGCCTGTGTGAAACCCATCTTTATTTTATTTTATTTTTAGCATGGTACATGGGGAATCAAAAGAAGCTTCCAAAGAGTAATGAAAAACAACAGCTTATGTCACATCCAGGCATTTTCTGGTCTTGTTTCATCTGTTTCATCAATGCCTCTTCTCAGCAACCAAGAGTGACTAGACGTCCATGCTGAGAACTCCTGCTTTGGAGCAGAGCAAAGCCAGTCTTCACAGTGGCCTTCTAAACCCTCGTGGTGGGGACACCACGACCCCAGACTAACACCTGCCACTCTTCCTTCTCACTACACCCCTCCTGGCTCTCTGGCTGTGCCTTCTTCCTCTAGATACTGGCACTGCCACCGCCCTCTCAACTTCCGGTGCTTGTTCAAGTCACCTTCTCAGTGAGGCCTCTCCTGACCACCTTATTTAAAATCACAAAACTCTCTACCCTGGTATTCCCAAACCCTTATATTTTTTTCTACTTTTTAAAATTGCATTTATCGTCTTCTAAAATACTAAATACTTTGCTTACTTATTATATTTATTATTTATTATCTATCTCCTCCCCTGCCCCCCCAAAAGCTCATTGAAGTTTTTTGTTTGTTGTTCCTATTGTTTCGTTCACCAAGGTACCAAGAATAGTGTCTGGTCTTTATTAGGTACCCAATAAATATCAGTTAATGGTTTAATAAATGAATAAATAATCCTTTTGCTCCTTGTGAATACCTGGCTATTCATACATAACTGATAGGAAGTGGTTATATCTATAAAAAATCTCATTAGCTAAAATATAAAGGCTCAAAATATAGCTATCCTATTTTTAAGGTTAAACAATTGTGGACTCTTAAAAAGCTTCTAAATTAGATCTGGCTTTTTGTGTCTTGATCCCTCTCTATGAAACTTGATGCCAAAAATTCCCATGGCAGCTCAGTTCCTTGTTCAGAGGACAAGGGTAAATTTAGAGCACAAAATCTCCATGTAAGGATCATTGAAACTCTGGTGTATATTTTCTCTATTCACCTCAGTTAGCTTTGGTCTGGGTCTCCAACAGAATTCAGTTTTAAATGCTGCAGATTTCTAGCCCTTCATGCAGAATGAAGGCTTCAACAAGCCTTAACTTGAATGACTACTTGCATTAGAAAGTGATTTAGGATAATGCAGCCAGAGAGAGACTCCATCCGCAGAGGGCAGGGGTCTGTGTGCTCCTTGGAAAGCTTCCTTGATCATAAGGATGAGCTACCTTTCAACAAGGCTTGCAAATTGGAGAATTACATTATCTCAGGCCATAGGGCAGGAACATCCCTGCACTTAGAGACAGTGGTTATATTTTAGGTATATATATTGTTCAGTCCAAAAATTCACTGACTTTGTTTCTGTGAACACGAGTACCTGGAGGTATACATCTCTTTTTTGTTTCTTTTATTATCTTTTCCATAATTAAAAATCACTCTGATGCTATTAGTTCATTTTATTTATTTATTATTTATTTATTTATTTATTTATTTATTTATTTATTTATTTATTTATTTATTTTTGGCTGTGCTGGGTCTTCGTTTTTCTGTGCGAGGACTTTCTCCAGTTGCAGCAAGCGGGGGCCACTCTTCATCGCAGTGCGCGGGCCTCTCACTATCGCGGCCTCTCTTGTTGCGGAGCATAGGCTCCAGACGCGCAGGCTCAGTAGTTGTGCCTCACGGGCCTAGTTGATCTGTGGCACGTGGGATCTTCCCAGACCAGGGCTCAAACCCATGTCCCCTGCATCGGCAGGCAGATTCTCAACCGCTGCGCCACCAGGGAAGCCCTATTAGTTCATTTTAAATCAAGAAATATCTTTGCTTTCCCCAAAGGAGAATTGTTTTGTCATGTTTTATCTTTGGTTGTTTAACATTCTGAAGAAACCCTTAAGCCAAGCGGCCATAGCCTAGGTGTTGATAGCTGCTAACAATTAAAACAACATATTGAATAAAGATGGTTTAATCATCATCTAGCCTGGAGTGGGCAGGAGGGGAGGACCTTTATCACTCATGTGTTCATGTTTATTCTTCTGATTCTAATTTAATAAAATGCACTTAATTCTAGAAAGAGGCTGAGAAATTTACCTATATAATCAGAGTTTAATTCTAAGATCTGACACCATGCCTAAAAATACAAGCTCACTCTCTGAAAAGTTCATTCCCTGTGACCTGCTATGATAGACAGGCATGACCTATTTAACTCCTTCCATTGGAAAAATCCAAGATTATTTTCCAGGCTCTGTGATCTGCAAGCTATTAGCTCTGTTGTTTCTAAATCCCAGTGCTGATAAGGGCCAGGGGAATTGGGCTGTGCCATGAGCCCACCCCTGCCCAGGCTTTCTGGAGTTAGACAAGCTGGGATCTAGTCCCACTCTCATCCTTTGTAACCACATGACCTTGGAACGCAGCTGAGCTTCCTTTTCCTCACTGGTAAATTAGAAATAATAATGACACCACCCTCATAAGGTAAAACAATAATAGTAAATTCTCAGTGAATGTTACCTGTCACTATCATCCATATCTTTTAATCCTCACAACTGTTCTATAAGATAGCAATCATCCCTACTTTACAAACTATGGAACTGAGGAACAGTATGTCTTACGCAAAAGCAAGCAGAAAATAAGGGGTTAAGCTAATTTGAATACATAAAAACTTTTGCACCTCCTTCCATGACAACTTCTTTGAAGCTATTTGATTTTAACCCCAAAATTCTTTCTGTTTGTAAATCGAGGACCTGGACCTTAATAATTTTCATTTTTCTGTGCTACTTAGCAAGGGCCTGGGTCTGAAAGCAGCACCTAGGATGTGGGCCCTATCTTGATCCTCAGTTATGCTGAAACACTAGTTTTCTTTTTGCTATAGGAGAACATTGAGAGCTGATCACATAGCTCTACACCAATGTTTGTGCAAAGCTGTGCCACTTCCTCGGAGCCTTGGTAACATATATCAGCCCCTGAGGTCACTAATGGCCAGAGAGATCAACAGTTAAATAGGAGCTAGGTGAAACATTTATAGAAGCTGGTGAAGGAACCATTACAACTGGGGCCATATTCCTTGGGCTATATATTATATACAATTCAGCCTTATTTCAGAGAGCAATTCATCTCTCTATATTTTAAAAGACACTGTGCTTCAAACATTTGTATAATGTTATAATGACCACAAAAATATATGTAAATAATACAGAACAAAATAAGAACTGCAAAAATATATACTAGCCGTATGTATCTCTGTTTTCTCTGAGGCTGATAAATGCCAGGGAACAATTTATTCTAATTGGAAAGGCCCTTGGGGAAGGCCCTCATAGAGGAAATGTTACTGGCCTTGAAGAATAAGTAAGACGGTAATTGAGAGGGAGGGAAAAGGCATCAAGGCTGAAGAAGCAGCTTGAGTAGAAGGCAGGGAAGTGTGAGTGTACTACAAGTTCAGGAGACGAGAAAGAGCGTCTGCAGCTAAGTGTAGGCTTCATACAGACAACAGTGGAAGACGAGGGAGTGAAGGTAAGCTGAAGCCCATCACGAAGGCATTAAATTACAGAATGGAGGTTGCATTCTATTTTCTGAATAATAGGGAGGTTTTTGCAGGGCAGAGTAATACATTGACATCACTATTTTTGGAAAATAATTCTAGGGATGGTACAAAGGATGGATTTAGGAGATGAAATATGGAGGAGGTTGGCGGAATACTACTGTCAGCAAGCAATGAAGCCCTCATTAAGACAGTTGCGGAGGAAAGAAAAGAGCATTCCCAGGAGCCAGGGACCACTCACCAGGAAAATAATTTGTCATTGCCCAATGAGGGGTGGGGACAAATGAAGGATGGGATGGAAAAACTGATGGTTCTAGCCAGAGTATCTTGGGAGAAGATACTAGGTACCAGGTTCCCTGACAAGATTAGAATTTGGGGAAAATCTCACATTTTAGTTTCATGCTTGGCTACAATGCATTCATGGAATTTTCCCACTCCTTTCAATATTACAAAGCATAATTCTCTATTTTGAAAGTACAAAACTATTTGATAAAAGTAAACCATTCAAAAGAGAGCTTAGAATGTGCTCATATGGAGGCCACACCTATGTCCTCTATCGCTTGAACTTGGACAGGAGGCAAAACTACCTCAACCCGTCTTAGGTTTTCAGCTGGGACTCTTCAGCAAAAAGACAGAATTAACAAGAGGAAAATGAACATAAGTTTATTAACATGTCTATTTCTTGTATACCTGGCAAACACTCAGGAAAAATGAGTAACTCAAAGAGGTGGCTTCAGAATTCAGGATTAAATACCATCTTAACAGGGAAAAGGGAGAGGGTTGGAGGCTTCTTAGGGGAGAGTAATTTAGGGAAGATGAATGGACCCTTGGAAGCATAGATGAGAAATATGATAGTTTGTGACAGAGTTTGTCTGGATATGGTGTCGATTTCTGGTCTCGGCTCCTATGATGAGTCAGTCCTTCCTGGTTGGTGAAACCCTTATGACAATTGAGTTCCTTTTGGAAGATTTATCTTTAGGCAGATTAGGGTTGTTCAGAGAAAGCCTCTCCTGATTTTGCTGTTTTCAAGTGCCTACAGCTCAAAACAATCAATATGGCCAAGCGGCATGTTTTGGGGTGGTATAAAGCCGGCAGCCTGGGTATGACTATATCAGACATCCACAGGAAGCATTTATAAAAGCCATGCCTTAGAGAGCTGCTTTAAGTAAGGTTATTCTGAGCCTTAAGTGGTATCTTCTTGAATATACATTTCACCTCTTTCATTTTCTCTTTATTTTTCCTCCTCATGCCTACGCTTTTAGAGGAAAAGTCCGGTAAGAAACAACAAACCCTTTCTACATCTTGGCCAAACGTTGTTTATTCTGTTCATTTTCATCATCTGCATATCTAAAGACTGACTGTGTTTAACACCTAAACAAGATTCTGAATTTTAAAAACAAACCTTTATGAACCAGGACACAGTCTAATTATGCCCCACGGGGATAAAAGGTAGCTGGTTGCTAAGTGATTTTCCAAACCTGTTATTAAGGGCCACAGGGTAATTTTGTAAAGATTCACCTCTGCCTCAATCACAGGCATATGTTCAAATATTTTAGTATTAAGTTTCATTTATTGTAGCTTCCACTTGGGTTAGTCAAGCTACATATATTTACCATGAGCTAGGCAAACATTTTTTTGTTAATTTTTTGTTGTTGTTGTTGTTAAATTTTTTTTTGAATGTACAACATGATAGCATCCTGAGTGATGCTTGTGAAGCTGGCCTAGGAAAGGGAAGTTGTCTTGTTTTCTTCTTGTTTTTTTTTCAATTAATCTGAAAAATTATCCCCTTCTGGAGTTGTCAGAGACAGAAAAAGAAGATCTTTATAAAGTGCAAATCACCTCTTACATGGTCCTTTTTACCACCAGGGTGATTTTCAGTGGCAGTACAGATCTGTTAGGATGTACCTACATCTTTTTTTTCTTTTTTTTTTAAGAGCAACAATGAAACAGATCTACTAAAAAAAAAAAAAAAATGCACTGTTCTTGTCTCAGCTGCCTAGTTTATGGGAACATGTTCCCAGAATGCTGATGCATGGCTGACACACGTGACCTCTCCGGTGGAAAATATGAAAATATTGTGTTTCCATGTTAACACACACCGAGAAGTAGTTGGTTGTCTGTTGACCTCACCTAAGTGGATGCTGTAATAATTGCTAAACCTCCCATCCTGCCCATTGACCCAAGCCTGGCCGTCTCTGTACCACATGCAGGAAATGTACTGGTAGCAATTCCATGTGATTTGAGGAAGGAAGAACAGAAGACAAAGGAAGAACAAAAGACAGAATCAAAATATTACAATCTGTCAAAATATGGACCCAATGACGTTGCTTCCAAAAATAAAATTAGTACAATTATTATTATTATTAAATTGAATGGCCCACTTCTGTGTAACTGCGAATCAACTCTGTGTCACATGCTATGTGACATACATATCGTTGGGGCGCTTCAGCAACCTTTCTTCGTATTGCCAGCTATAAATTGGTACTTTCCATCTACCTCTACAAGAATTAAATTATGAGCCACTGCAGCTGCTGACCTTCAACGCTCCCTGAAAGGAGTTCAGAGTGGAGATCAGGAATGAGGCAATCTGTGCTCTGGGAAAAACTGGCAGAACTTCAGATGGTTAGATATTTTCAGGAGAAGATTTTTTGAGCCCAATTGTTGCATCTCTTCGTATCTAGAAAAGCACTAAATCCTTCATGGTGATGTCTGCTCCTCATGACTAGCAGCAGCCTTCTGCAAAAAACTATGTGCTTGATTGCATGTACTCCCCCTTCACCAAAATCACATGTGTACTGACCTGCCCCCCTACCTCTTTGGAGCAGTTTCTCAGAGCTTTCTGAAATGCTGTCTCCCGAGCTATAGTCCTCACTTTGCCCCAAGTAAAACTTAACTCACAACTCTCACATTGTGCATTTTTTTCTCAGTCAACAGTATTTTACCAATTTCATTTATTCTCTTTGACCCTGAATCTTTCTCTGAATTATCCAGATTTGGCCACCTCAAATATTGACAGGACTAACTAGTCTGAAATGTATCCGCGGTGCTTTAAAAACTCTTTGTTCCTCATTGGTTTTCCTCCTGTTGTTCTTACAGCAATTTCAACTGCAAGCACTCCTTTGCATTGTTAGCTGTGCCTTTAAGGATGAGTCCTTCTCCTGCTCCCCCGCCTCGTTTTTCTTTGGCAATGCCCATGTTGTTGATGTCCAAACCAGTCAACTTTTAGTGATATCTTGGTTAGTAATAGGCTCTTTGTGTCTCTTCCTAAATGGAATTTCAGAAGATCATCTCTACCAAGTCCTACTGGATCTGGCAGGCATTCACAGTCATCTGACTTGTAACAGATATGGGAACAAATTTAAATATAGACACACACAACAGTTGGCGGGGGTGGGGACATCAAATAGGTGCTTGCCAGATGATAGATTATCTTCACCCTGAAGCATTTGAAAGCAAATAAGAAACTGGTTAGGACCATAATAATAAACATAATCATCATATATTCTAATTCTTTCCTAGAAAATTCACTACCATGAATGACTGAATTTGCTATGACTAGACTGTATAAAAATAATATTTGTTTGGTGCTTTGTGGCTTTACACGTATTTTCCTCTGTTTCCCTGTAGCACTGAATTTTAGCAAATGAGGATGTTGTAAAGCTTCAAAACCTGAGGTTGGTTATTTAGTGATTTTGACAAGCCGGACAGATTGTGTTTGGTTACTTCTTTTTATAAATATCTTAAAACACTCACCCGCATTGGCAAAGACTAAGTTAGCCTACTTAGCTGAATTTAAATTAATCCTTTTGTGCAGAAAAATAACAAAACAAAGCTGGTGTGGGGTAAGGACACTGTGGGTGCTGTGAGGACATTTACTGAAGTATTTTCTTTTAGGAAGGCATATTCATATAGCCAAGTATATAAATTTTAGAAATGCAAAATGTTCTGACCAAAGATCTTCATTCTAGTGGCCAAATCATAACTTAGTAATGTATACCCACTTTGAAAATAGCCTCAAAATACAAACTAAGACTTATCTCTAAGTTGAACATCAAAATAAAAGTAGAGGGGAAAATAAAATGTTTTTCAATACCTTCTCCAGAATGCGTCAGAAGGTCAAGAGAAGTCAAGGAATTGAGCAATTAATGCTTAATTAGGAACACAAGAAATTTGTTCAGAAAACAAATAGACCAATTGCAAAGTCCCTGTTTGAGTAATCAGGTGAAATAATAATAACAGTAGATTTAAAAAAACTTGCTGAGAGCTCATTATGTGTGATACAAATGTCTGCAATCAGAGACAAATTGGCCACCTGCAGATTCTGAACAACTGAAGAGATGTTTTGTTTGGTCGTGCAGTTAAAAACAATTTTAACGCCATTTAAAAACCAGAATCTTTGAAGTTAAAAAAAAAAATCAAGATATGCATCTTCTCTGACAACTCTGAAGATCTGGCAGCATTAGGCCCATATTTTTGTGCTGCAAGCACGGTGCCCCTGAGTTGTGGTCATTTCACCAAAGCTTTGTGAAACTCTCATTCCCTCGTGCACAGCACCCCTGCTCCTTGCCCTGCAAGCTTTTGCGTTTGTGATTTAACATGGAGAGTGTGCAGCTTACAGAATATATCAAGATCAGATACTGAATGTTTCCTTCCACCTTTGAAGCAAATTCTATACATTGGTAGAACAAAGATAGAATGCTAAAGGCCTCAAAGTTCCTGGGAAATGACAGGAGAAAGAGTAAAGTAAAATTTTTAAAAGGAAAACCTCTCCCATCCTGGCGGATAATGATTTTGCTGTCCGTGTTCAGCAGAACCTACAACTGCTTTATGCTCCTTAATGGTGATAATTAGTGTATAGAAAGCCCTTCAATTTGACTTCTGGAATTCCTTTTATTTTGCAGGTTTCAGATCACTTTTAATTATGGACCTTGAGGTTTTCTGGGTCTGACCTTTCCATAGCTTTTAGCTGGGTCTTCTGTGACTACATGAATTTCAACAGATGTTCCTTGATGTTCCTTTTTTTCATGTTATCTTTTACTAGAAAAAATACAGACAGGAACTACTGATTAAAATATATAGGTTTTTAATTCACTGGACTTAATTTGGGTGAATTTATATAACTGAAATTATTTTGAACAGTGTTGTTCTCTATAATCTTAATAAAGCTTATTGAATTTAAGGTTCTGCCTCTATATGGTTGCAATACACATTTTATTTTGCATTATTTCTCATAATCATCTTGGGGGAAATTGTGTCACTTTTAATCCCCTATTTGCTGTATTTTATGCTGCTTTTAAGAAGGAAATGTTTGACATGAAATTAAAGCTAAAATCATAAATGCCCACATCTTCTTTAGTGAAGAACTTTAGCCTGGTCATTAAAGAATTATAAAGTCTAAATCTTTATATAAAAGAGTGCTTGGATTTCTCTCAAAACACAGTATGAATTCGTCAGTAAAAGAATGTAAGCCCAGAAATACATATTAATGTGTCCTTTTTTCTAATTTCATTTAAATTGCATCCATGCATATAGACAGATGTATAAGAAAGATGGGATCAGTATGGAACAGAACTGGAAAAATATGGCAAATAATAAAGTCTAAAATATTACAAGTAAAATCGACTGGAGTAGGTATAAAAGACTATAGGTTTTTATTTCTTGTCTATGTTATGGAGAGTAGAATCATCTTTTTCATTTAAGCAACCTTCTAGATACTTTTGTGTTTGTGCTTCTTGCTTGGATTTTGGAATTTGGCCGGTACTGGGTCCCAGGTAGCCTCTGGTGAATTCACGGGCTAGCCCATATCCTGAAAGTGAAACTGAGCAACAGCTCTTTCCCTGCTCACATCACAGTCACTCTTGTTACTGCAGAAAAATCCGAAAGAGGGAGAGCAACCAGAGATTGCTGGGGTAAATTGATAGCAGCCATGATCAAGGTTTGAGGAGTGAAAGAAAAAAGTCGTAGGTCAGCATGTTGTGTTTTTCCAGGCATCATCTGGTCCACCAGTGTTTTATTGGTGCTGGACAGTTTTCATCATTCCCACCTGTGCTTGTCAGGATATCCTCATCTTCCCCACCACATTCTACCCGTTGGCAGAGGCTGCCCAAATCACACCAGGCCAAGAACATATACTTTAAAAAAGTCCTCATCCGTACTCATTCCACAGAACACTAAAGAGAAGGGCCAGGCAAAGAAGAGGTGTCTCTAATCCTGCTCTCTGAGTTTTGGAGGCTCCGATTAAAGCCTGAATTATGTGGGAAATGCATCATGTCTATGATGTTTGCTAACACCCTTTTGTGTGGGGAAACAGTTTTCTCTGTACTACCCAGTCTCTAAAACTCCCCTCCTCAAACAATACGAAGAAAAACTCCATGTGACAAGACATTTAAATCTATCAGTAAAGTTTTCTGGTATGTTTCTGCTTTGTCTGTATGTACACATAACTGAAACTAGTACATCCCCATTAGCAAATCTATATTATGCAATGGATAGATTCTCCTTAAGGTTCTCCAAAACCGCATTATGGTTTAAATAAGCCACAAACACAATGACTGCCTGTCTTCCTTTGGCCTGATTACCTGGAGTGTCTGTTTAGTTGGCTGTTTATGAAATCTTCTATTACCCAAGCCTGTTGACTGATCCATCATTCTCTGACTAGGTGTCTGTTCTCTCTTCCTTTTTGCTGATCACAGAGGCGCAGCCCGGTAAGAATCCTCAACATTTTTACCTTAAACATGTATAGAGATAATTCTTGCCTAGGCAAGGTGGCCAGGTTGGCTTCTTGTTAAATTTATGATAACCCAGTATGAACGAGGCAGATGAATTAGGTTTAGTGGCTGAAAGTCTCTGGTCTTATATGTGTCAAGAGCATGTTTTAGGATCAGCAGAGCACTTTTCCATAACAAATTAAACTAATACATAGGTACCCCAACTCCTAGTGCTAAATGTAAAAAACGTGGTGTGTGTGTGTGTGTGTGTGTACAAGGGCTGGAGATTGTCCAGAAATCACCATAGAAATTTATAGCAAGGTGATAATAAAGAATAAGAAAACTGTAAGGCAAGTAAGGAAAGAATTTGTAAACCACTTTGTTTTTAAGCCTGAATTTAATATAAGTAAGTCCCTGGACCATAGCTCAAATTGTTCAGTATACTGATATACAGTCATACACCATGATAATTTCTATCTTGGGAGGAAGAGACATACTTTCAAGTCAGTCTTTCTAGGCTGTCACATATATATTTCATCACTGAAGGCAAATCAGTATTAGTTTGCACTGTTCAAAGTAAATCTGTCATTTTCCTCAGGTTGAGAGTGTGATAAATTTGAGGCAACAAGAAGAGACTTTGCTATGTTTGAAATGACCCCTACCTGCCCAGTAAGTCCCTTGAGAGAGGAAGTGGAACTGAAACAATGCTGTCAGAAAGTAGGCCTATGCCAATTTGATCAGTCAATTACTACTTGAGACAAATACTCCGCGCCAGCTGACAAGCTGTGGTTCTCTGTTTAAGCCACGTAGTTGATGATCAAAGATAACACCTACAGGGCATATGTGGCTGATTCCAATCCAGCAGTGGGGTCACAGCTCAGATTATGACAAGTTACTCCTTTTTTTAGAAAAAGAAGAAGAGTGAATTAACTAAGGCAAAATGCAGGAAGTCTACTCACAGTCTGCCTATAAAGACAGTCCTTGAAAGGAGGAAAATGTGGTCACTTGGGGAGAAAAAGGTTTCAGGATTCAATAGGCTTTTTTCCTGAATGTGCTTTATGTGGTCGACATCACCTTAACCTTGTTCTAGAGTTGTCCTGTTTCGACAGCAAGGCCATCAAAGATCTGTATGCCGGATCATGGGACAATGGGACTTTCTTTTCTGTTGCTAATGGTTTCCTGATTATTGTTTGAACATCTGTTCCTTTCTAAATTGATATGATTTTATTCTTTCTAATTTCTAAACAACAGTTTTCTTGCATATTTCTGCCATGTCTTGCTTCCTCTTCACTGATGATTGTTCATTCATACGGAATATTTAATAAAATATTACAGAGGCTTCCTGTCTAGTGCCTCTCAACAATATAAACATCTATCAAATGAATTGATACACCAGGAAATGATGAATACCAATGAACACCAAAGAAGCTTTGTATCTTTCTTGGTTTCATGAATATTACATTATAAATAAAGGGGTAAGACAGAGACCAAAAGGTCTTCAATACAGCTTCTGGGGTCCCCTAACTCCTGAATTTCAGGTCTCACTATACTAGGTAGGTCCTATTCCCTCAGTGTCAACCTCGTGATTGACTACTTGGACCTAAAGCCTCCACCTGACCTTTTCCTTCAGACTTTATTCATAAAAATCTGGCAATCTGAG